>NC_056744.1:157310678-157610678 GCF_019279795.1 Protopterus annectens | reverse complement strand
GTTTTAGCACATGTTAAATCATTGATACATTACTTTTTGGGCCAGATGGTACTGGGTTCAAATACAAGGTGTATGTCATACTTTAAAATACTTTTCATCACAGAGTGATAATGCAATGACATAAATTGTTTATACAAGATGTGCTGCTGTTTGTTGGCATAGTGCAGCAGTGTTAAGTGGCATTGAGCAGGAGTAACCACACATGTTTGCTGTCACTCACAGTTGGTGCACGATGCGTATTTCCGTGCAAACACGGAAGCCAAAAAGTGAAGGGATCCATTGCTTCTCCAGCAACTTATGTGTGGTGTGTATGTGATTTTGTTTTTTGACCAGATTAAAGGAGTTAAAATTGGGTAGATGGGAAAGTGGTGAAATAGGGAGCAAATGGGGGAAGAATGAAGGGAAAATAGCACAGGAATGTGCAGGAGGGAGGTAGGACAGAATCACAGCTGTTAATTTCTTTAACAGTGTAAACTGAACGTATGTGCAAAATATTAACTGAATTTGGACTGTCATCTCCAGAGGGAAGGGAGTGGCCACAACACAATCATGTTGTATAGCCAGTTGGACTAAATCAAGTGTGTCATGAAGACAAGTGTGAACTGGAGAGCTATGTATGGGACAATTTTTTGAGTGTTTTTTTGTGGGACAGATGCCTTTCATTTTTATTTCAGAGAGAGAGAGGAATGTTGGGGAAGGGACGTATGTATGTCATGGTCAGATAAGTTGGGTAAGTGAGGAAACAATTGCAGAAAGACAAGACAAACAAGATAACAGACAGGGACAGTGATAGACACAAAAGGTTGGGGGACACCATGATGTGGGTAAGGGTAGAGACATCCCAAATGCAAGGTCATCAAGCTAGGTGACAGAATTGAGTCCTCACCCACTGGACTGCCATCACTGTCACCTCTGTCTGCCACTGTCTGGATTACTTGACGCCTCCTTCTCATCCTCCTAGTACTGCACAGAATGATGGATAGCAGCCTCCCCAGATGACATAGACATGCAACTTTGGTGCAGTGTGCAACCCTTTGCACCATCCCTGGCAATGCAGTGCAGGTGATAAAATCACAACCTCTGCCAGTGCTCCCAAAGGGTACTACTGGACCAGATTTCATGGAAGACTACCTCAGGGGGCAGGTAGTACAGAGACCACAAAGGTGGTGCTAACAGATTGGCTCCCAGATGTGCTGGGCATCAGTGCTGGAGCTGTTGGAGGGGGGCAGGTGGATGCTGGGGGGCAGGCCTACCCTGTTGGGCTGTGCAGCATTTAGTGATGTGGTACACATGGATGGCATGGACACATTTTGACGACACATAAAATTAAAAAAAGAAAATAAAACAATAAAATAAAATAAAATAATATAAAAATAAAATTAAAAAATCATAAAACAAAATAAAATTAAATTAAAAAATGACACAAAAATATTTTTAATAAATAATATGAAATAAAAATAAAAAAAGAGAGATAAAGGTTGGGGTGAGAGAAAAGAGAGATAAGATTAGTACCTTCATATGTGACATACAATGCATTAATACAATTATTTGACTCTATCTTAAGTTTTACATTTATGACTACCACTTCCTAACAGATGCATACTATACTACAGATTGCAGCAAATAATCCTTGACCTGTGCATATATTGCACACATACATCTTCTGATTATACAGATAGCTTATATCAGGGCATTTGTGCCACTAGTGTAGCGGTTTTAATTTAATTTAAATATTTTTGAACAATTAACAGTATTAAATAGTTGGGAAGTGAGGTATTTGAACCCACAGTCTCTGACTAAAGTCTAATATTGGTCTGTGCTACAGACTAATGCATGCATACTTGCTTTTACAGTTGAGATGTGCATGCTCAATTTTATACAACTCTATAAAATACAAAAAAGCTAGCTTTAACCTTTAATGCTACAACAACACTACTCTTCTGCTGCATGCATACCACATGCTTCCCTCATCCTTGCCAATCTAGCCCCATGGGTTTGGACATTGCACTCCTGATCACTGGCAGCTGTGGCAAAAAGAACAAAACAGAAAACAATTATGAATAACAGTCTTGCCTATATTCTGCTTTTAATTCTTACAAGTACTCTCTGTAGTTGATACTTACACAGGTATGGGATGCTCGCAGTCCTAAATTCCTCAGTCCAAAAGTGTAGTGTATTCTTCTTCCTCCTTTGTAGGTCATTGAAATGATGTCTACATTGGCCACCAGTGCGTGGATTACTGGTAGCACTGGATACAGCCTGGACTAAACTATTCCAAGCCTCCAACTTATACTAGGGGCCAAAATATCCCCCCTGCAAAAGTCATTGGCTGTGGTTCTTAACTAGGAGTCTAATAAACATCTTGGACTCCTGAAAACCCCATCTTTGTGCCCTAAACTTGACACCTTCCCCACAAATGCCTGCCATGTCTGCCATGGATCTAGAGCAATGAAGAATGATGCTTTCCCACCAATTTCAGTTATCCCATTTACTGGGAATGTGCACACTGTTTGAAATTGTTGCGTTCCATTTACCATCATGCAAACATGGTGCTCAACACTGCACAACCCTGAGCACCACAAGCAATAAGGCAAAAAATAATTGCAGTTGCAGTTTCAAGCTTATTGGATATAAAGGCAGTTGTGTCCATGTTAGGCAAATGTGAAGGCCATGCCAGTCCAGATAGCAGAATTATACTTACGGGAATAGAATACACAGTATACCCACAATCATACATCTGATAATAAATGTGATAATACATATATAAATAATCAAATAACTGATGCAATACTAGTGTCTCAGCACTCATACATATAATTAATATCAGCTCCACTATGTCAAGTGTTATAAGTGAGAGTGACTATAATGGGAAGTGGAACAACAGTAAAAGTGTATGCAATATCCTGTTTTCAACCCACGTCCATGTGTATGGCAGTCCTATACTTGCACCTGTTGCCACAAGAAGGTTGAGAAAACACTTGTCTATGTTACAGTTCAGTGCTATAAACTGCAATGTCACAACAGTAAAACAAAGGTTGCACACCCTGCACTAGAACCCAGGACCATCTGTACTCCAGCCGTACACTTACATGTGCTGCCACAGGACTAGTTACCTGGCATTCCTTATTTTACTAATCATTCTTAAGGTCTCGCTGTTAACCAGTGTGGAACATCACTTAGCAAATTTGCTGCATTGCCCAATAGTATTAATTGAATGCATCCGGTTTTTATTTTTAGCTGTCTGGGATGGTCCAGTTGTCAGTTTGCACACTGCCACATTTCATGCAAATGAGATTAACACAGCCAAACCTGATATTCATTTTCCTCCATTGAAAGTGTTTGCCCTAAGTGGCCATCATGCAAACACTACCCCCACCCAAAAAAAAAAAAGAAAGATAAAAAAAAAAAGGGAGAAGTAGTTGAAATGAGGAAAAAGCAATCTATGACTTAAACACTACAAAATGTTAGTACACATGAGATATTTCTGCATAAGTCTGGATTTGAACTCTCACTCCAATGCACCTTCAGAACACAGGATGGGTGCCTTACCCCTCTTTGCCACACAAGAACTGAACTCAATGTGCATACAACCAGCTGCAACAGCATCAAAAGTTATATCAAACCATACAACTGTTATTTGTACATTTATTACTTTTAGATATAGCACACATAGTGATCACACAACCTGTTATTATTATTGCTTGCAAATATACAGCTCTGCCATACATTTTGTGTTTGTTGGTTATTCTTCAGTTATCTGACCAGTAATCTAAGACATGCAGTATGCATGCCATTCTATATCATTGGCTGTAAAATGCGTGAGGATATTAAGTAGAAATAATATCATATGCAGTTGCCAACAAATGAAGGGCAGGTTGGATGTTAAGAAACAAAAAATGTGAATTGTGTGCTGCTTACTTACATTTCCAAACTTACAGGTAACACTTTGTAGATCTAACCTGTCACACCCATTGGAAGTAAAGCAGCCTGTAGTGCTGTTGTGTTTTCCTCTTCCCAACCAGTATTCATTCACAGTTGCAATCCATTAAATACTAACACCGAGGGAGTGCACGTACTATGTTTACATCTCCTACACAGATCCAACTTTTTGTGATTCAACAATTCTAATGAGTTCACACCTCATTTAGATCTTCACAGTCCTAATCTGCACAATATAAAAAGGCAACTATGTAGCTAGGCAAACTGATGGAGAAGAGACTTGTTTATGTTGGGAAGAGTGCACATATGCTATTTCTGAAGGATATACCTGCACAGAGCAGTACTGAACTTCAGAAGGTATGTTTCCATTTTGTCAGCTACATACTGCATGTGCTGGAATGTATTTATGAAAAATCTGAAGCAAACACTTTTATACATTTATCTGTATGCATTAGTTAGAAGAGTACTGATGGCATGGACATGTTTGTCAAGCCATTTCAGAGGTATACATGATTGGCAAAATGTACAAAGATTTCAGGTACATTTCCTTTGATAGCACTTTTAGCATTTCAAATATGGTTAGCAAAATGTGTCATTTGCCTGTTCTTTTTTTTTGGTGGGGGGGTGATTTACTCTTATGGCACAAACAAGGAGATGTTTCTCTTGTTACTCTCCTTGTTTTTCACCCTGTCTGTTATTTGTATTTCACATATGTGGACTGTTGTATATTTCTCAAGGTGGTAATACTGAATGGCTACCTTTTCTGTTTTATCTGGAAACAATTATTCTGTACTTATATGATACTTATGTGTATTAGCCTTTTGTTGTCTTTTAGGACATCTAGGAGTATGCTACCCAGGTGTGTCAATCCTCAGAGACCCCTCTTCACTAATGCTGAGAACCAGATGACAGTGGATGCCTTTAGGCAACATGATGTTTTTTGCTGGAATGGGGACAGGGAGATATGGCACGTAGGATGCAAATTTGGCAACAAGTGGTTGATGATCTGAATGCTGTGGGTGGCTATGATAGGACATACAAGTAGGTGCACCACAGGGCCACTGACATGATCAAATCTACATGGAGGAGAGCAGCTGTAGTGGGTCATGACCAGATGGTTTCTGGTGGAGAGCCTGCTAGGTTACCACCACTGACACCCAATGAAGAATTTCTGGCTAATATTAGGGATCCAGACAGCTCCCAGAGGAGTGCAGTACAGCATGTCCTGGATGTCAGAGCAATAGTTTCATAGACAGCAAGCATGTCCCAGAAGGAGTTTCCAGGTAGGCTTTGGTATCTCAACAGTTGAATACTGCTGTATAATGAAACAATTGAAATCAATAGGTTACTTCTGTGTCACATTTTTTTTGGGGGGGGGTTAAAGATTCCTACAGTAATTAGCTTAGGTTGAGTTGACAGCCACATTCTTCTTGAAAGTATAGTTAATGGGCATATAAAGGGGTAAAAATATTACCCCTGTGTTACTGTTAATTGTGATGATGTTGCCCTACTTCTTGCTTCATTTATTCCAGGACCATCTAAGGTTACCACCTGTCCCACTTTGCGAGGAACAGTCCCTCTCTGGGCAGTTGTGTCCTGCAAAAGAAATTTGTAAAAATTGAAAATGTCCTGAGATTTTAGGACAAAATTATTTCCTATATTTTATGTAACAGTTGCATAAAACAGTTATTCTGTATCTGAAACACCTAAATGTTATAAGAAACAGAATAAGCAACTAAAATGCTACAATAATAAGCTTTTATTTAGGCAAAAAAAGTGAAGTTCTGTCCTTTGTATTGGCCATGGGTATGTTTCACCCCACAAAATCTGATGTTTGTACCAAAAATGTCCCACTTTGACCTGACAGTCCCCCTGTTGCAATCAAACTACATTTACCCCTACATATCTCTTGATCAAGTCCTATCTGTACAATCAAAAAATGAAAATACTGCTTCCATGGGAGTAGATAGCATACTAGGCCTGCCTTCTGTATAAGATTAACAGGTCTATATTACCAAATCGAAACACCCTTTATCCGAATACTTTAACGTCGACACCTACAACACAAACTGCAAAAATCCTGACCGTGCTAAACAGCGAAACTTAAAATAACGAACTGTCATAGTCGGCCAACTCCACCACCAGCTACAAATTACCTACCCAAACAAAATAAATAAACCACATACATACACTAACTAAACCCTACTTCTAACCTAAAGTAAAGCACCAAAACCCTACTTTTAACCCTACACTAAACCCCACATACACAACTAACTATGCACTATCCTTAACCCCACCCTAACCCTAAGGTCTGTAACTACAGCACATGTCCCCAACAGACATACACCCAAAAAAATAAATAATACACATACATACATTTAACAAAACCCTACTTCCAACATTACACTAAATCCCACATACACAACTATCTATGCACTATCCTTAACCCCTCCCTAACCCTAAAGTCCTTAACTACCACACACTTCCCCTACAGACATACACCCAGAAAAAATAAATAATACACATACATACAGTTAAATAAATCTCTACTTCTAACACTATACTATATCTTACATTTATTACCTGTCTGTTCACTTACCTTAACCCACATCCTAACCCTAAAGTCCTATCTATCGCACACTTACCTTACGGAGTTATACCACAGACGGGCCAACCATTACACTTCAACATTTCCATTTTCGCTATTTTGGTCGTTTGGTGTTTCCATCTTTCATGCAATCTGTGTCACTCTTTTCGTATTCGCAATTATGGTCTTTCGATCTATTAATAGGAACCCAAGATTAACATAGTTTTACTCATCCCCTTCAGAACTTTTCAACCTTAGCTTCTTTACTGGTTATGTACTAGACAAAAGGAGAATTGCCATAGTGGTACCACTACATAAGGGCAGCCCTACTACAAAGGAACTACAGATCCATAAGCCTAATTAGCACTGACTGTAAAGTCTGATTGCATATCATAGTTGAACTTGGAAATAAAGACATAAAGAACCTTTTGTCTCGTGATTCAATTCAGTCTAGCATTGTTAAAGACAGATCTTGTCTCCTTAGTGTAAATGCTTTTCAGAAAGTGTTAGTTAAGCCATGAACATGGGCCAGTCCTTCCTAGCTGTACTAGTCTAAGACTGTCAGGACAATCCCTCATGCAGGCATTAACTGACAGGACTCACACAATAGGTGTTGTATGTACCTCTTACTCACAAAAGAATGTTACTGGTGGTGCCCCTCAGGGCTTCATCTTGATCTCCTTCCTTATCTTCATCTACTTTACTGATGCCAAGGCAAGATTCAAAGGACTATTGCTGACTAAGTTTGCTGATGTCTGTAAATTGGATGTTCATAGGTGTTTACTAGGCTAATGACCACTAGGGCCTTTATAGGAGTAGCTGTGCAACCCAAATATGACCCACAATTTTGATTTATATAGGGGGTGGTTTACTGACTGGCTGTGTCCATCAATTTCATATGTGCCAGACCAGAGGTGAACTTCTAATCACCCATCCTTTGGTCTAAGTTGCTTTTAAATAAGGATAGGAACTCTCCTTGAAATAGATGGGAAACCTGTTCCAGAGAATGTGAATTCTCTGAGAAACATACCTGCCTCACCGATATGTTCTATTTGGGTCTACCTGATAACACCGACGTGCCAAAACACCGACAACGAAATAACCAACAGGAAAAAAACAAAAAAAAAAGTTAAAAAGCACGAAACTTCACATGCCCGACAAACCAAAATCCCGACAATCAACAAAACAAATACCTTTCCCAAAAAACACACACACAACACAAGCACACCAAAAACCTTACAAACCTACACTAAACCTTACATACACAACTATCTATGCACTAACCTTAACCCAAACCCTAACCCTAAGGTCCGTCACTATTGCACACTTACCTGACCCGCACCCTACCCTAACGTCCGTCACTATCACACACTTACCTTGCCCACACCCTTACCCTAACGTCCGTCCCTATCGCACACTTACCTTAACATGTCGGTGTTCTCAGCATCGGGATTCTCAACTGTCAGTCTTCTCCATTGTCGATCTTCTGGTGTCGGTGTTCTCATTGTCGGCATTCTGCGATTTTGGCATTTTCAGGTAGACCCATCCTATTTATATCACAAGCAAAATTTACATCTGTTAATCTAGTAGTTCTGATGCTGTTTGTTTTGTGGATGTGCAAAGGGTTCAACAAAACAGGGTCCAGGGATGCCTTTTATGCTGGGCAAAGATCACCACTCAAGAGTCTGTATGATACTGAGGAAAGAGACATGGCTTTGAGGTGATCAGCATAGGACATTGTGTTTGCTCCCCATATTTTCTTAGATGTGTCTGGTCAGGTACATACTGAGGAGGACATTATACTCTGTGATATGTCTGGTGGAGGTCAAGTACAGTGGTATGATGACCTCTCTGGACCTAGATGCCATGTCCTTGCTTATAAGTTGAGCAACACTGAAGGATTTCCTTACTACCTTGGTTAAAGACTACGTTAATATCTACATGAGTTTCCAGATCTCTGATTATACAGTCAACTTTTATGGGTGTGGCTGACTTTCCAAAATGTACTATAATGCATTTCTTGGAGTTTTAAGCCATGGCTTTGGCACCAAGTGTTTGTCTGTGTTTGACCTTCCTGAATGGTGTTCTCTGCTTGGAGGGATTCATTGACTGCTCCCAGTGTGTGATCATCTGAGAACTTGATTAGCCAGAGGCTGTGACATCCAAGAAGTAGGTACAAAGAGGAGTGGGTCTAGCGCAGAGTCCTGGGGGACTCCACTGGTGACCAGTCTCTTTGGGGAGATAGCCTCACTGATTCTAACCTCCTGGGTCCTATCAGTGAGCCAGAAAGCTAGTTAGCATGTTATAAAGGGGTTTATACCTTGTCCTGTAAGCTTGCTGACAATGTCTGAATGGGATATTGTATCAAATGCTTTAGCCAGATCTAGTTATGCAGTATGCACAGTTTTCCCATCATCCATTGTCTTAGCAACCTTTTCAAAGAAGTCTACCAGATTCAGTATACATGACCTTCCTTTGCCAAACTGGGATGGATCCAGTGTCTGGAGGTCTCCTATGTCCTTGTTGATTATTTCCATGATAATTCTTCCCATGGCTTTGCAAGTAAAATTAGTCAGACTAATGGGCCTGCAATTTCCAGTATCTGTTGAAGGTCCTCCCTTATGAAAGGAGATGACCATTGCAGTCCTCCATGTATGTGGCATGAAGCCTCTTTTAAGGCTATAGCTAAATAATGAAATGGGCATTTCCATCCTTTGCTGTTGTGGTAGATTGACATTTATGTGTCGATCTTCTAGCGTTCGCCGAATTCATCTTTCATGCTTATAATATAGACCCATGTCTCTCTGTACACAAGACACTGTAGTCATTGGGTGTGACGATTTCAATGATGAATGCTGCTTTTGTCTTCTTTTCATGGACCACTATATCTGTTTTTTAGCATCTATTTTTCGAACTGTTGGTAATGGGTGATCCCATGTGATATACACATCACCATTTTCTATGATGTTTTGTGGCTCATGTTTCCAGTGATTTTCAGCCACTTCAGTACCATAATGTTTGCACAATCCCCAGTGCAACAGTCTTTACAGTCCTACTGCCATTAGTATGTCACAACCAGCAATGAGGTGTGCAACTGTTTCCAATTCAGTTTTAGAAAATCTACATTTGTCTGTTTCTACCACATGTTTAATGGACTTTTAAAACCAATGTGTACGTAGCCCACTATCTTGGGCCGCCAATATTAATCTTTCATCTCTTGGTTTGAATTTGCCTCTCCTTAACCATTACTGCATTCTATCCTGATCAACATGAGGTTCTTCCAGAAGTTTTCTATACTTACAACTATATTTATACATTTTCCACATTTCTTGCCTTCTCATCTGGCCCTTCACCTTATATTATTCTGTTTTTTTTGGCACATTCAGTTGCTGCCTGATTCTTATCTACTTCTGGTTTTATTTCCATTCCTGCTTGATGACGGTATGCTTCTGCTAGATTAAGCAGAGAAGTCATCTTAGATTTATTCTCCTCATGTTTCAAAACTTTCACTACTTTTGGGTCTTGTGAAGTCAGCAGATATGTGTGCAGTCCCATGATTGCAACTCTGTACATGTAATCAACTTCAAGGAGGCCCATCCCTTCTTCTTAACAGGGAATATATAATCTTGGTATGCACTGATTTTGATAAATCATTTGGTGAGCATGATCATCCTTCTCATTTTCTTGTCTAATCTATCCAACATATTTTGGGTCCAGTCAGTCAATCCAAAACTGCAAGTAGGACAGGAAGAACAAATTGTTTTATAGCCTGAATTTTTTTTTCTTAAATATCAGTGCTGTTTTCAGGATTAATTTACGTCTTCTAAAGTATTCCTTACTAAGTTTAATTCATATTGTTCATGTTTTATTGTAGATCCTTCATCAATTCCCACATATTTATACACTCTCTCTTGCCAGGTTCTTTTATATCACATTCTTGTCCCAAACTGATGTTTTCTTAATGTTGCAGTTTTCCTGCTTTAAAGGTTGCTTTTGCACATTTATCAAGACCAAATTACATTCTTATATCATCTGAAAAGGTTTTGATAACTTGCAGTTGTGCTTTCAGTTCCTTATTTGATGAACTATACAGTTTTAAATCATCAACAAAAAGAGACAATGAAAAGTCTTTACACTTTCTTGTTTTCTAGGAGCCAAATTATAGCCATGGCCTAAGCAGTTAAGTAATGGGTTAAGGGCAAGGCAGAATAGCAGCGATGACAAAGAGACACCCTGGAATATCCCCCTTTGAATTTTTATCCCTGAGATAGTAATTTATCCTTTATCATGGCTTAATTGCAAAGTGGTCTGCTACTGTTTCGTGGTCACTATAATGTAGTCGATCAGTGTAGGGTGTACCTAACACATTTTTAAGCACTCCTTTATCCATGAATGTGGGATACTATAAAATGCTTTTTTGTAGTCAATCCATGCCATACTTCGATTCTTCCCCTTTTTACAGTTCTCCACTGACTTTATTTAATAACAGATTTATTTTATTACCCTTTAGTTCTGTTGCCATAATTGAGTTTTCTTCTAAATGACTATAAACTCTGTCATCATCAATTCTAGTGGATAGTTTATATGTCGTTGGAAGGCTAGTTATTGGTCTATAATTGTTAGGGTAGCTTGCAGGTTCACTCTTAAGTTGGGGCATTGTTTTTCCTGTTATTAGCCAAGTTGGTGTCTGTTCAGGGTGCACAAATAAATAGTTATTACTCATGGCTTAATCTTCATGCAAAGATGTTAATACTTTTAACCAAAAGTTAGGTACTGCACCTGGGCCTGGGGTTTCCCAATTAGAGGATTTTCGTAACTTTGTTTCAATCTCTCTGGCTGTTACTTCATCCCATTTCATGTCCTGTACCTTTAAACTTCTTATTCTTTCTTTTACTTCTTCTGTCCATTTAGCATCTTTAAGCATAATGACCTTCTTGGTGCTACCACAGGGATTTCCCTCAGAGTTTACACTACTGAGACAAAGAACTCTGGTAATTTTGTGAAGATTACAAGAAGAAGATCTAAGATTCCTTAAGAAGATGTTTTATAATATGGCTGGAATTTGCAGGAAATCTCCACCTTTATATTTGAGAAGAAATGTCACTTTATCTACCTTAAAAGAGCTCTTGATACGTGATTAGGAGACAGGGTGTGTGACTTGAATCTAATATGAGGCAAACTATCTGAAGGTGTTTATTAGGCTCATATAACTCAAACATTGAAACACTTTACTGAAACCTGCAATTCTGGAGTAATAGGCAATGGCCATATTAAAAAGCTTTCATTAGTTTAGTACAAGTATGCAAAGTTACAAATCTACCAGCTGTGGAGATAAGGAATGGCTTTGCAGGTGGTATTCCTTAACAAGAAACAGTACAAAAATTAAATTTTATGATCACCAAGTTCTATTCAGGTATCCCACAGATCAAGGGAATCTTATAGCTTGTAGAATAATTCAATGTAGAGTGAGTTTGCTTTATAATGAAATTGCTGCAGTTTGATTGTTTAGGAACAATATTTTTAGCTCAGGTTGATAGGAAACAGACTACTGTTTAATACAGGATTTTTTTGGTTGATAAGAAATAGGTACACCATGCAAAAAAGTTCCATCTACTTTTAATAATCCGGTATTTTTAGGTTCTGTAACAGCAATTGTCATATATGTTGAATAGAGTTTCACAACCAAAATATGTGAGACACATCTGCCAGACAATTACCTCATGTAATATTACAGTTTAGGGAACTAAATTTGCCCATTACTTGTTCATTTATGAAAAGTCAGGTAGGCATTACATTGAAGTGTAAACTGCTGTTGTATATATTTAGGAAAATGAAACACTGTTCCCGACTGCAGTCAAGACAAAATATTATTGTTTTATGCAGATTTCCCATATTTGAATTAATGAGAAACAGAATAAAATGAAGAGTTCAGAATGAAGTATACATAAATTATAATATATGTTTCTTTTGTGGTAGCCCAATGATGAGGAAACCAGGTTTTGCATGTTGATAATAGTCCCAAACAATGGGGAAAATTCACAACTGCAAGACTTACAAAACTAAGCTGTGAAGTGGATCCGGCTTTAGGGTTATGTAGCATGATCATAATTTATGTCATAAATATTGTAATGATCGTAATTTATGTCATAAATATTGTAACCTTCACACCCACATCACGATTCAAACAAAAACTTTTATCATAGTGAAATCTCAGTTCTGAAGAAGTCTCTTCTTAACTGTAAGGTTGGAATTACCCAGAAGACTTTGTAAAATCAGGAATTCTTTAAACAGTCCTAATTTTTCAAGAAAATGAGAATAAAGTATTAATAATTTGATAAAGTATAGAATCATAAAGAAATTGCCTGCAGATTTATTTATAAAGGGAAGAGAGTTTATAGAAGCTCATATTTTCCTAGTAAGTTCTATGAAAGAATCCAGAGGAATATTTATATAGCTACTGGTAAAGTAGTCAAAAATATTAAAGATTTTAACTAGTCTTGAGACCATTTAAGAAACAACATATTGGTATCTTGAGTCCACAGTTAACCTTTGAATCTGAGAGCTTATTCAGTGAGACCCAGGGATTAATGGTATTCCATTAGAAAAAAAAGATAGATGGGGTGAGAGGTTGGTGTAATGGGTAAAGTGCTTACCTTAGAAACACAAGGTGCAGGGTTTGATTCTCACATGGGGTAATTGGCTAGGCTTAAAATGGCCCACAAGGGCAGTTAGCCTAGTACTAACCTATGAACCTAAAAGATTATTCTGCTAAAAGTTACATTGTACTTGTTTTAAATAATTTATTTGAAATTAATGAAATCATGTTGTTGCAAAAATAAAATATCTTTGAATACTTTCAGTTTAACAAAGAAAATTCTAGCAAGCAAGCTGTTTCTGCTATGAAACATCATCCTCCTGAAAGTGGATGTGCTGAAAGGATGAAAAAAGGCCCAAAACTCAAAAGGGAGAAAAATCCATTTTCATTTTTTTTGCAGGCGGCATGCCCCCCTGCACCCCCTCTGAGCTTATATATACCGACTCCATGGTTGTAACTATTTGAAGTAGGGAGAAGTCTCCCCAAATAAGTAAATCTTTGCCAGTGCACATTTAGAAAACATACAGGTAATGTTTTCCTATGGGAAACAGCATTCATTTGACAGAGTTCATCTTTTTTTCTGAGTGCTAGACATTTGGACGACTTTACTTGAAGCACATGTAGGAAACCCAGGTCCTCATAATTATTTTCAAAGACTATGTTGACATTTGTGTAAATGAAGGAATGAGTATCAAATCTGTATTCATTTTATAAATATTTGAGCACATTGACTAAAACATTTTTAGTCAAGTAATATTATTTATGGAACTTGGAGTTAAAGAGTTGATTTATCAACATTTAACTTCTAATTTTCTAGACTCCATGGTGCAGAGAGATGGAGGCCCAGCTGCAACCTAGTTGACAGAGGATTGATATGTATCTCCACTGGCAGAGACAGGCAGGGAGGGGAGAGGAATGAAGGTGTGTGGCCCATTTGCCTTTTCTGTGTGAAGGTAGGGAGGGATGGGGCAGGCACTCAGCAAGCATGTGATTGGTACTGAGATGTCTCTGGTGAAGACTAGAGAGGCCACCATCTGTGCTTACGAATGGGAGAATAGGGCTGCTTACTGATATACCTGCTTGTGGAAGTGAGGAGGGGCCTGAATAGTCAGCCCATTGCATGCCCCCTTCCTTAAGGAGTTGAATTTCAGACCTTCTCCATGTAATGCTAATGTCTTACCCACTACACCAGAGAATATTCACAAACATAATGGAAATATTGCTACTTCATTTTCCTATTTTTTTTTTAGTTCTGGCTTGATGTTAATAAATTCCTAGAAAGCCAAGGTGGATGTTTGTATGTACATATTTATACAATTGTGTTTGTTTATTGATTTATGCTTTGTTGACTGAGGCAGTCTAATTAGGCCAGATGCCTATTTTCAATGGAGACCCAAAGGTGATATTCATGCTGACTTTAGGAATCCTGGCTAGGGCACTGTAAAGCAAGTGTGTGTGTGTGTGTGTGTGTGTATGTGTGCGTTTGTGTGTGTGTGCATATATGTATAGGCAAGGAAGGCTCCATGGATGAGATCATGGATACACGTGGCTGACATGATGTTGCTTCACATGGTATAGCTGTGAACTCTCAGAAGTGCATAGTGTGGATCTTTGTAATCTAGAAGAACTCAGGTAGTACAATCACTGCTATTTCACTTTGACATAAATATATTTATTTATTTATTGCTTTTGGATACTGTGAAAGTCCAACTGGGCACAGGTCCCAGTTTCAGCAGAGGCCTGGGGAGAAATGATCCAACTTACAGAATGAGTAGAAGTCAGTTGTACAAGATTTACATAATAAATGTATGTACATACATAGACTAGTTATGATATGACAGTTAAACAAAAATAAATGTACATAGACTATTTATGATATGATAATCAAAAATAAATGTACATACACAGAATAATAAATGTACATACACAGAATAATACATGTACATACATAGAATAGTAAATGGATAAACACAGAATTGAAATAATATGACAGTTAATGAAAACATGACATTTAAATGAAGAATATAGTAAATTATTAGCCAGTATCATTTTTTTAAGAATCTACTTACTTTCAAATGGAATCAGTTGAAAATAGATACGGGGTAGGAGACAGTGAAGTAATTCTAGGATGAAGATGGTTAGACATTATGAAGGAGTACTGAGGAGGTACAGGTAAAAGGGAGACAGAGATACTAATGGAGAGGGGTAGATGATAGATAGCTAGAGATTGTGAAGAAGTAGCTGCATTATGGCCAGTTACATTAAAGAGTGGTGACAGTAAGGGTTTGGAGGCTATCCAGGAGCATCACATGTAAAGGTTCATAGGTGTGTACTAGGCTAATGGCCCTGGAGCCTTTACAAACCTAGCCCATAGGATTACCCTGGCATCGTGCCACCCGACCTTAGTTCCCAGTGCCTCTTTCAAGAAGAGCCACTGGAGGGATCCCCGGGGTGATTTTTTTTCCCTATCTACTCATCAAGATTTCTTGAAGAGGGCCAGTGAGGTGCTCCTCTTGACATGTATAGGAAGCCTACTTCATAGCATGGGCAGTCTCTGGGTTATGAACCTGTCCCTCCAGCTTGTTCTGTTGATTCTGGTAATGAGGTTGAGGTCTCTGGAGTGTGTAATATGGAGGGATTGGGATTTCTTTAGATGTAGCATTTCTAACAGAGCTTTGTCAGACATGGCTTAGTAAGTCAAGCAGAGATCGCCTCTAAGTAGGCGATATGAGACAGAGAATAGTTTTTTTGAGTCTGTCCATATAAGACAAGTGTTTAAGGCCTAGGATCCTCTTTGTGAGGTACTTTTGCGGGCTGCCTGGCATTGTACTTGATAACTGGCCTAATGAGGGAAGAGGAGAGGGAGACAATGATCTCTTTCTTCCTGGATACAAACCCTTAGTAATGAGATGTGCCACATAGAAGGACTTTTTGACCACAGTGGCAATGTGGTGGTCAAAGGAGAGGTTGCTGTCAACCTGTGTTCCCAGATCTCTTATAACGCCTTCTGTGTTCAGTGGACTACCATCGATGTGGTAATTCATGGGAACTGGGTTTTTCCCAAAGTTGATGACGACACATTTTTTGGAACTGAGTTTAAGGCCATGGTTCTGACACCAGTCATTGGTCTCAGTGAAGCCTTTCTGTAGGATGTCAACATCACTTGGGAAGTTAATTATGGCTCCCAACTTGCAATCATCTGCGAACTTTGTCCACCAGAGTCCCTTCGTGTTGGCCTGGACTTCAGCAAAGTAGATACCAAACAAGAGAGAACCCAGGACTGAACTCTGTGGGACTTCTCTCATGACTAGTCAGCCGTCTGAATTGGAGTTAGCTACTTTCACACTGTGGATTCTATCTGTGAGCCAGTATGCAACCCACCTACAGATATAGAGGTTGATGCCTAGCTTAGTGAGTTTTTCTATGATTCATGTGTGGGGAATGGTATCAAAAGCCTTGGCCAGATCAAAGTAGGTTGTATGAACCACCTTGCCTTCATCCACAGCTCTGATGACTGACTCAAAGAAGTAGACCAGGTTGCTCAGGCATGATCTACTCTTCACAAAACCACACTGTGTGGGATCCAGAGTTTGGAGATTCCCTATATCTTTGTTTATTAGGTCCATGATGATGCGATCCATAGCTTTGCATATCAGACTCATCAGGCTAATGAGGTGATAGCTCCCAGGGTCTGTAGTCGCTCTTCGTTTGTGGAGAGGGATGACTGTAGCAGTGTGCCATTTGGTAGGGACAAAGCCTGAGGTGAAAGCTGTGATTGAACAGGGCACACAGGTGAGGTGCCAGTTCACTCTGTAGTTCATGTAGAACACAGCCAGGGATATTGTCAGGTCCCATAGAAGCTGTATTCTTGGCCTTGGACAGTGCTGTTTTAACCTGTGCAGCAGTAATACTGGGTACCTAGCAATCTACTGGTATTGTGATTGGTCCTTTGGTGGGGGAGAGGGGGTAAAGTTGGCACTGAATCTGTTGGCTCGTCTATTGGCAATATCTGATTCATGTGTGGGGAATGGCATCAAAGGCCTTGGCCAGATCAAGGTAGGCTGTATGAACCACCTTGCCTTCATCCACAGCTCTGATGACTGACTCAAAGAAGTAGACCAGGTTGCTCAGGCATGATATACTCTTCACAAAACCACACTGTGTGGGATCCAGAGTTTGGAGGGTAAAGTTGGCAATGAATCTGTTGGCCAGTCTATTGGCAATCTCTGATTCATGTGTGGGGAATGGTATCAAAGGCCTTGGCCAGATCAAGGTAGGCTGTATGAACCACCTTGCCTTTATCCACAGCTCTGATGACTGACTCAAAGAAGTAGACCAAATTGCTCAGGCATGATCTACTCTTCACAAAACCACACTGTGTGGGATCCAGACTTTGGAGATTCCCTATATCTTTGTTTATTAGGTCCATGATGATGCGATCCATAGCTTTGCATATCAGACTCATCAAGCTAATGGGGTGATAGCTCTCAGGGTCTGTAGTCGCTCTTCCTTTGTGGAGAGGGATGACTGTAGCAGTGTGCCATTTGGTAGGGACAAAGCCTGAGGTGAAGGCTGTGATTGAACAGGGCACACAGGTGAGGTGCCAGTTCACTCTGTAGTTCATGTAGAACACAGTCAGGGATATTGTCAGGTCCCATAGAAGCTGTATTCTTGGCCTTGGACAGTGCTGTTTTAACCTGTGCAGCAGTAATACTGGGTACTTGGCAATCTACTGGTATTGTGATTGGTCCTTTGGTGGGGGAGAGGGGGTAAAGTTGGCACTGAATCTGTTGGCCAGTCTATTGGCAATATCTGCTGGCTCAGCATAGGAGGTGCCATTGTGCAATAACTCCGAACAAATCTGGGTATTGCTGTGGAGATTCTTTACATAACTATAGAAGGCCTTGTGGTTGTCTTTACTATCTGCTGCAATTCTGTTTTCATAGCTAGATTTAGAGGATTTGATGATAGCTCTCAACTTTTTGTTGAGGCTGATAAGGGAATTTTTCCAGTCTTGGGACTTCACCTTATTCCGCATCAATTTCTTCCTTCTGTTGTAGAGTTTGTTTATGGCAGGGGACCATCAGATTGGCTTCCTTTTTTGGAGGAGAGCATCTTGGTTCTATTGGGTAAGGCGAGATCTATGCATTTGTGTATGTTTTCCTACAAGGCATTAGTGTATGATCTGGCAGTCATGCAGCTGTTCTCCAATTGCATGGGTGCCGTGAAGTTAGCCACCTCTGTTTTTAAGAGCCCAAAGTTAGCTTTGGAGAAGTTTTTCATGGTGATTACCTTTGCGGGGGCAGGTGGGATGGATTTCCAAGGTGATTAGTTTGTGATCGAATCTAACCAGGGAGGAGATGACTATTGGTATGAGCAACAGTCACCCATGTTAGTAGGGTCAAGGATGTTGCTACCTCTAGTGGGGGTAAGAACGAGCTGGTCCAGGGCATTGGAATTAACGAATTCCAGGAAACATTGGGCAAGTGTATTGGTACATGAGTAGTTTTCCCAGTTAATGGAGGGGTAGTTGAAGACACCCAGTATGAGAGTGTTAGGTTGGACGCTAATATTCTCCAGAGTGCTTAGGAACGTGGAGTGTGAGTCTTGGGACATGGTTCGAGACCTATAGCAGGCTACGACCTGAATCACTGTCTTACCCAATGTTAACTGCACCTGAAGTACCTCTGATGCGTTATGTTGGGCTACCAGTCTGGAGGTGTGTGCATTCTTTATAAATATGGAAACACCACTGCCTTTGGAGCTTCGGTCCAAGTTCTGGGGCCAAAAGGTGTGGAATGAGTTAAGGAGGTGGCAACTGAGAAGGAAGGACTTTAATTGAGTTTTAGATGGATTAAGCAGTATTGTTGTTGTATTGCTAGTGAAATGGAATTCCAGGATTCTGCAGGGAGGTGGGAGAGTGCTGATTTCCCAGCAGAATTGTTGGGTTTGGATACACGTAATAGGTATTGTCTGATGAGCATAGTACAAACATTTGTATGAGGTTGGAAATGGATGGACAGTTGTTAGGTTTATACGCAATGTTATGGATTTGTGGAAGTTGTCAGTAGGTTAATGTGGGAATTCCAGGCACTGTAATTCCCTTAGGGTGACACAGTGGTGGGTTCTATTTGGAAGGTTGGCTATTTTGTAGTAACATTGCTCAAGTTTGTTTAGCAAGTTCACTTAGATGTTGCTAAGGATAAATATGTTTGAGAAGGCAACAAGAGAGAAGAAGCAATGTGTGGTTTATAGTATCTGTGAGGAAGGATTTGTCTATATAGAGAGAATGTCGTTTTTGGTGTAATTTGTCACTATATTTTGGATGTATGTATCAAATTTTAGGTTCTTATCTACACAGATGCTAAGCAGTTTAGCATGTGTGACAAGTTCAATTTTTGTTTTGTTGGATGAGGTAAGTGAGAGGGAGGTTTTGTTGATTGTAAGTTGTTTGGGAGTGATTACAATTAGTTTGGATTTACATGGGTTAAGGAACAGTTGGGCAGATGTCAGCCTGGTTTCTGTAGAGGAGAAGGACTCCTGGGTAAGTTCTTGTAGTTTGTTGATGTTTTTTGTTTTACATATAACTGTGGCATCATCTGCATACTGTGCTAGGGATGCAATTTTACAGGTTTTACTTAGGTCATTAATGAAGATGTTAAAGAGCATGGGTCTCAAGATTGAATCTTGTGGTATACCAACTGGGATGAGGAGGAAGGATGAGATGTCTTCTTGCCATTTGACAAGCTGCACTCTATTTTGGATGTAGCCACAAAACCATGATATAGCAGTGATATGTAGTCCTAGGTTATGAAGTTTGTGTAGAATAATAGAGTGAGAGACTGTGTCAAAGGCCTTGGATAATTCAAGGAAGAGGGCAGATACTAAGTTTCTTTCATTCCTATTTGTCTTTACTGTATTGATGAAACTAAGTAAAGCAGTAGGGGTACTGTGGTGGGGATGGAAGCCAAGCTGACATGAAGAGAGGAAGATATTTTTGTTTGAGGTAATGTAAGAGATGTGACGGGATGCACTTTTTGAGTATTTTGGATAGAGGGGAGAATATGGCATTGGATCTATAGTTGGAGAGTTCAGATGAATGCTCTCCTTTATGGAGGGGAATAACGTGGCTTTTTTTTCCAGAGGTTAGGGACATATTATTCACTAGTGGAGTGACTTATTACAATGGAACAGAGGTAGTCTATTGCTTCTGCAGCCATCTTGAGGTATTCCCCAGATAGGCTGCTGGGGACTAAGGTGGTGGGTTTCAATTTAAATAATAGTTGTTTTTTTATGTAACTAGTGGGGACTAGTTGGAAGGAGAGGTTAAGAAAAGGAATGTTTAGTGGTGCTGCTGTCTGGTTGTTGGTATTGGGGGAATTGTGAAGTAGTGATGAGACTGAATGAGATGAAAGTTGAAAGTATCAGCACAGGTGGTAGATTCATTAGTGTTAAGTGTAGGAGATGGTTGAGTGGTGTGTCTGGGACTGAGCAGCTGGTTTATAGAGGGCCAGAATGGTATGGGATGTTTGTAGTTTTCAAATGAGTTAAGGTAGTTAGACCACAGTGTGAGGAGGATGTCACCCCAACAGGTAATTCATATTAGAAGAGTAACACAAGTAGATCACTTAAACATCTCTCCCCATAGAAATGAAGAGGTGTTCCACAAGAACAGCTGAGAACTGGTGTGGGAAAGTGTGGGGTACCCTTGTCATTAGATAGACACCAAGACAAGTGGTTTAGTGGTCTTACTGGCTAGTGAGCATACCCTTATAACAAAACGTCAGTGCCTTAGTAGCTGATTAAGCATATTGTAATTCTTTTGTAGCAGAGAATAACACTGAAAGGGATAGAAAGCATAACAGTATGAACAGCAATAGCTATGTTAGAACTTACTTGCTGTGGTTTGAATATTGACACAGAAGTAGTGTGACATTCTAATCTCTAAGACAACTGACAGATGATGGGACCCTCATAATTAACATCCCTCCATAACATTGTGGGGACCCCATTAAGGATTGTCTCATAACAAGATTTATACACAGCAGTGAATTCTGATGCAGTGCAAACTATCATATTGTAGAACAGCAAAATTGCTGCATTTATCTTGTGTGGGCAAGGTATGAGAGCAGCATGTGGTAGCAAACAGGGTACCGTAGCAGTTCTGTTACTTTGCTCTGCCATCACTATCATGTGGGTTAGCTGAAATGGCAACTGTTGTTTGAATGGCACCATGTAGGACTAGCAGTTGTCAGATACGGAATCAGCCTCTTGTGAGACATTGCAAATTATAGAATGATGTCAAAAGTCCACACAGCATCATCAGTTACTTGTCTGCGGATAGCAGTGGAACCAGATGGTGATGCATACTGTTGTAAGGTGAGTAAAGAAAGAAAAGTAATGAAGAACATGTCATACAATGCAGTAACTCTTCATTATGCAGTATGTGTGCTAGGAAATAGGCTAATAATCAGGAGTCTGCATAAAATAAAATATGAAATGAAAGGAAATGAAATGTGTTTGTGCTTAACTCATGATTCTATGGAATAGAAGGAGTCACAACATAAAATCAGTGTATTTGAATAGTATTCATCATGTTATGCTAGAAAAATGAAAGAAACAGAAGACTGTGTTTACTAATGTTTGAATCTTGCTTCACACATGCTTTCTACAGAGCTACCAGCAGGTTGGTTAACTTTCAGAAATCAGCACAAAATAAAATATGAACTGAAAGGAGCAGCAAATGTTTTATTAATGTTTTAGCCTTGCATTCCTCATATGGTTTCTAGGCAGGTAGTAGCAAATTGAGTCATAACATTGTGAAAGGCAAATATTCTCTGAGGAACAAACGCACAGGCTAAACTAACGAATGGATCAAATTTAGAGCTGTTGTGAGTACAACTGCAATTTGAAATGGAATCTGATTAACACCTTTGAAACTTCCCATACGCACCCCTCCCCACCCTCAACAATCAAAGCTCAGACATGCTCAGAAAGCCACACTGAAAATGTAAACAATTACAAGAGTCAAAACAAAAAAAAATCTCTGGGATTGTCCCTTTAAGGTGGAAATATAGCATTTGATACACTAATATAAGGTAGTGAGGCATTGTGGGTTCATTATTTCAAGCTGTCATGTCTGGAGATTTGGGCTTCAAGAACAGTGTCAATGTGCCATCCTTCTCAACAGCATTGATAACATTTAATGCAAAAATCAATTAGTTTTGCAATAAACGTTGATATTCTGTATAGGAAGGAGGTTAAGCCAAATCTCTAAGAGTTTGTTGTTTACATTTGCTATGAAAAGTATTGAGTCTGCACTTTAATTATAATTGGAGGAATAAATACAGTAGATATAATCCATTCAGTGTCACAGTGGGTGGAAGATGGAACATTATTCCAATAGACATAAAATTATCCAACGGCCAAGATATTTTCAAACATGGGACTGAAGCGTGGTATGGAGAAAATTATTTCTGGTCAAGCTCAAAATAGAAAACTGCTTCAGATAACCTCGTATGACTAGGAGTTTGAATATATAGTGCAAAAGTTAATTTATAGTGATCATTGTAATGTACTGAATGCTACCTCATAGAATAATGTATGGTTTGTAACTTAAGAGAAGTATCAGTAATGGGGCATCTAGCTTTATTTATGAGGGGCTAACTACAGTGAGCTGCTTGCCATATGGTATACAGCCTTAATATACATCTCAGTAAGCCTGCGCCACATACTCAGAGCCTCTGTCTTATTTATTGCTAACAAGATACTTCAAGTGGGGCTGGCACTAATGTTAACTCCCTACCCTTTAGAACAAGGTTGGTGGGGATTAACTACAGTACCACTCCTATACAAATTGAATTAATCTGAAATATAGTTTGCGGCCATGGTTGCAGTAACACGGTAACACAAACATCTTAAGTTACACTGTCAGTTTCATGTGAGGGGTATAGTAAAATGACACCCAAAGCTTAGCCTGCTGTAATGCACAGATTGATTCAAATGATGATACCAGTTCAACCTCTCTGTGGGCATAAACCAAAATAAATCTGAGCGAGCTTTACAGTGCAGTGAAAGCAGTTCATGATCTCCACATCATATTCCTTTAGCAAACAAACAGAACCAATTCTCACCTGTGAAATACATTTCAGTTTTGCTGTGATAGTACTACAAAACTACTAGATGGAGAAGACAAATATCTGCTACTGTCATAGCACAGGGAAAAGTTATGCAGCCCTCAGACATTTTAATTTTTATTCAGCCTTTGTGGTTTGTGAAGCTGGGTGTTCCACCTGTGATTTTTTTTTTTATGCAGGTCATACTACACGTAAAGCGAGTACAGGAATTTCTGGACATATGTACTAAGTGCAATAATAAAAATGTACTTTTTAAACATAGTAAGATGTTTACAATTTTTAAGAGGTTTCTATTTTATGTGATATATTATGTTGAACCTGATCTAAGTGGTAGGTGGGTGGGGCGTAGTGGAAAAACCTGATGGATTTCAAACAATGTATATTACAGGTTATTATGATGTCCTCATTTATCCAGGACTAAATGAACATCTGAATTTCAAAGTGCACTAAAATAAAACAAGTTAAAGTATCAATGATATAGAAACTTCCAGTGTGTTTTTTAACAATATTGAGTGTTTTGAGTTTTAACTATTTAATAGGCAAGGATAGTACAGATTTAATTGTGAGGTTTTGTTTAAAATGGGGTTTTAAATGTTGGTTGTGCATTGCTAAATAGTCTGGTGAAGTCCAGTAATGAAAGCGCTCATTCACTTTTACAAATGGTAAAACAAAGAGTTGTTCCAGGCATTCCGCTGCAGTGGTTTCTTTATATTCTGTCTATGTAGGTACCACAGGAATAAGCCAAGGAAACCCCATAGCTCTGGCATCACTAAAGTAAATGATGTTAAGCTGATGGCAGGCAATTATCCATCAGGAACAAACAGTACCGAACAGTACTTTCTGTCAAAGATTTGGTGCCACATAAGCATTACAGTAGTGCTTCAGTGGGTTTACTTCCTACATAATGCATCTCTCACAGAAGTAGGTCAGAGGTGGCAGTAATTTAATAATATTATAGGGATCCTAAATCAGATAACATGCTAACACTGCATTATTGACACAATCAAGACCGATGAGACAAAGTACTAATACTCTGTGAAAAAGCTGCCACGACGCCAATTAAACAGTAATAAACTCCATAGTTATTTTCAAAATCATAATAAAACTTGACAGCAAGGATGGTGCACAAAATCATAGATATGCATACACTTCAAAGGTATGAAAAGGAATAAAAAATAATAAAATAAAACTATAGCTTGATTTAGGGGCACTGGAAGTCGACTAGTACCATGTTGGCCCACCAAAAAAGAAAAATTTCTTTATGTACTTGCTCACGTCTGTAGCTTCCATCACTGGCAAATACTACAGAAATAAAAATGCAGTAGTTAGATAAATGCAAATAGGAAGAAATAAATCAACATAACTACTAGCAAATGGCAGAAATGAGCATAAGTATTCCCAAGGGATGCTCAAGACACAAATATAATGTATGAGACTAAATTACAAATGTCTGAGACAAAAATCTATATATTTAGTCAAGTATCATTCAGACAACAGTTACTGCTCAGATACCTAAAGGCAAATACAAATAGGAGAGCCATAACTACAAGAATAAGTCTTAACTGCATAAAGGTAAAAAAATGCACTTATAAAATAAATGATATGTTAAAAATGTAAAAGTTAATATCAAATATAGATATTTCAATACTTGCTTTGCTAATAAATTTGCCAGTATTGCAAACAAAACCACAAATGTTATGTGATTATGAATGTACACTACAGGTCTGAAGCTACATTGTGCAAATGCCATGAAAATAAAAAAGGAAAGAAAAATAGCCTCCAAAAAAAAGCTTATGCAGAGCCATATATTGAACACCTTTGCCCTTCATATAATATTTTTACACATTTTATTTTTTCAGTATAACTTGTCATTTGGACTGTCTGCTTCAAAGGAAAGTGCCTATGAAGAATTATTCTGGCAATGTGGCAGCTTTTAAATGTAAACACATTAATGGTCATGTATAGAGGTTAAGACACTCTGAGCATAGAGATATTAATTACTCATTTTCACACAGAATTGGCAGAGTGGCCTCTTGCTAACACAAGAATAAGAGACAATAGTTTTGCAATGACTGAAGCCTAATGACAGAGGGTCAGAGGTGAATTCCCAAGATGTAAGCTACTACAGATGGTGTCTGTGAAGTAAGACGCCTAATCATTATGAGGCAACATCTGCTACTTATTATCAGCCATGTCAGTGTGTGCGCACGTGTGTGTGTGTGTGTGTGTGTGTGTGTGTGTGTGTGTGTGTGTGTGTGTGTGTGTGTGTGTGTGTGTGTTGTGTGAGAGAGAGAGAGAGAAAGATAGACAAAGACAGAGACAGACCATGTGTGAGTTTATGAGTATTTGAAGGAATGGTATCTATCATTCCAAATAATCTGGAAAAGAGAAATTGTGGTTACATTAAAAATATTCCAGAGCTAAGAAGGAAGCTAGGCCAGACTTTAGCAAGCTTTGTACTTAGCCCCTTCACATGTATGTGTCTCTCTGTCTCTCATTCTAGTGGCTGAACAGTCAACCTCCCTATTTAATTTTTGAATACTATGACACATGCTTTTCTCACTCTTGACTTTTTAGATGTGCAACATTCATTGCTCTCATTTAGAAACAAAGCATTTTTACATTTCAGTGAGTTAATCAATCAGTAGCATATTCAACAGAAATGTCCTTTTGTACATGGTCCCATCTGTATAGTTCTAGTTTTATGAAATGATAGTTTCAGCAAAACAACAACGGGTGGTTGTCATAAGGGCATTCATATGCTTGCTCAAACAAAACATCATTTTAAAGGCCTCTAGCCATCACCAGTAGCAACACATTATGTCAGAAAATTCAGTTCTGCCTTAGTAAGCTTTTTTATTTCCAAGGGCTTAGCTGTCCTGGAGACACTCACTGTGCTGAGTGAAAAAGAAAAAAAACTTGATGGGATGGGGAATAGCTAGTACATTTTCCATGTTTATTTCCCCTTTATTTTAGCTGTCTACTTACTGTCTGAACTCTGCATCCAGAAGAAAGAAGCTATACCCTTCTGTCTTGATTAGAAGTTTCTTCTATTTCAACATAGGAAGGTTACTCAATTAGTAAATCTTGTATTACAAAGAATACAATTTTCACTCAGAATGACATGCATGTCTGCAGGATAGTTGAGGAGTCATGCTACAAAAGTAAATATGTTCATGAATGTCTGACAGCTGTCTGTCTCCCATAGTTTCCTGTATTCATTATTTATTTATTTATTTTTATTAATTTGCTTGCAAACTCTTCTATAACATCAAGTCACAAATAAGCTTAATTCTGCCCAGCCTCCTTGTTTTCAAAGCTGCTGATAAAGCTGCATTTATATTTATTGATAAATTCTACTTATTCTTCCCCCTGGAATTCAACAATATATATATTATCTGAGAAGGGAAAAGTGTAGGCATATGTTGAACATCTGCTGTATTTATTTCAGTGCCATTTCTTTAAATCACTCACAGAACAAGTGTCCCCGTCCCATAAGTTGGTATCAGATATACTGTTTCCATTAACTATGGTATTGAAAACATAAGTAGGTTTATCTTAAACATATAAAACTTAATAGTCTTTCTTATTTTGATTAGGTATTATAAAGGCCTGATTAATATATTATGCCATTTTTAGTCAAAAGCTGTATACATTGTAACTACAGGGCTCACGGTTATTACAACTCATCAGTCATTTCCCCACTCACCTTCCACTTTTATGTCAGCTACATTTCAAACACATTATATCCTCATTAAGCTGTCAAAGGCTCTGGTTGTTTACTGTAGAAGATTAAAGCACTGAGCTGTTCATGAGATTCTTCAAGTAGTAAAACACAATAGGGTGTAAGAGTGGATAACACAACGAATAAAACCAACCAACCACTCTGGAGCCGATATTCTAAAACCCAGAACAGCAATTTATTCACTGTAAAAATCCAAGCAAAGTAGTACAGTCAAACAAAACGTTAGGTCAAGCGCTTTCGTATTCAACTTCATCAGAACAATTCAACATCAGTTAACTCGCTCCTTTTATACAAATTCAGTCAATTAATCATTAATTAATTATTGTTATAATAAAGTGACAGTGCTTAAATATCAATAAAAATATATATAAAATTTAACATATTTTCTAATCACTTTTCAAAAGATGTAGTTCATTAAATATTAAGAAGAAATAAGTATAAAAGTAAAAAAACTTGTAAATATATAAATCCAAGGAATAAAATTTCAAAGTTTCAATGCCCTAAATTTTAATTCATGTTTAATACTAACATGTTCATTCATACCAGGGAATTCACTAGCATTTAGTTTGAGTTGCCACCTAACTTCAGCCATAAACAACTTATTAGTCCAGTCACCACCTCTAAAATTTTTTCCTACTACTTCGAGAATACCAAATTTAAAAGAATGTGTTGGGTACAAGTTAATGTGTTTAAAAAGTGCATTTATTTCATCCTTTTTATTAACACTATAACAATGTTCATAAATTCTTCTGTTCAATCTTCTCTCTGTCTTACCCACATAAAATTGTCCACAGTCCATACATATAGCTAAATATACCACACCTGTTGTCGTACAGGAACCTGCAACGAATGAAACCTCTATGTTATAGGGACCTAATTTAATCTTGGGGTATCGTAAATAAATCTACAATACTCACAGGACCCACACTTGGTGGTCCCTTTTAGTTTCCTTTTATTATTTAAATGTGGGTTTTCAAGTAGGAACTTCAAATTACTATTAATCCTGTAGGTAAGTAAGGGCTGGTCACCTAAGGTGGTTAAAAAATCTCTATTACCTTTAAACATAGTCCAGTTGTTTTTAATAATTTTTTGAACGTAACTTGAAGTTTCACCATAGGTTAACACCATTGCTTGAGAAAAGTTTTTACCTCCTTCTCGTGTTGAACAGAATATATCTTCATTTGCTCCTAATAAGAGTTTATATCTAAAACCCCAATCCCTAGTAACCTGCTCCCGGATCTGCGACACAAAATCAACTGGACAACCCTTAGCTATAAACATGTCAAGTAATAATTGAGTTTCTTTTTTAACTAATGGAAAATTAGAACACATTCTAATAACTCTAACCATTTGTCCCTTAACAATATTTATTTTCACATAAGTAGGGTGGTTACTTGTAAATTCCAAATAATCATTGGAAAAAGTAGGCTTCCTATAAACACATGACTGGAAACTATTAGTACTAAAATCTTTAATCAAAAGTACATCTAGGTAGTTAATCTGGTTGTTATTGGTGGCACCTGTGAATTTAAAATAGTCACATATCCCATTCAAGTGATCAAGTAATTTCTCATGTGACCCTCCTTTTTTCCATAAATTCTTCAAGTAGTCTTGAGTTTGCGTCTTTCACCATCCGTTTGCATATTGTGTGAATCTAAGCAAGTCATTTTCCTGGATAACCCCTGAACAGAGGCACATGTGTCTAGTAGGTTTACCTGCTTAACAAAATTAAAAAGAAAAAATCACCAGTAGTCTAATGAACTGTTGCCAAATTAACTATAGCCTGTGGTGTTCTCTGTGCATATACTCCCTCTGTCTACACATCAACAAACTTCATGAATTATTGAAATGGGTGACTCTCATCCCTCTTCCTAAATCTGGTCATTCATATGTAGCATTCAGTTACAGACACATCATGAGCTTCTCCCTGTCTCCAAACTACTGACCTTTGTTGCTAAACAGCTTATTTCACAAGTAAACAATCCACATGGATTCAAACAGGGATTTAGCACCACCTCCAACCACTCTGGCCTCAGTCAGAGGCACAAAGGCAGTCTATCAAAGATTATATCATATCATAATTGCTCAAAAATAGAAAAGAGTGGCACACATTTGAGGAAAAAAAGGTGAATGTACAAATGAGTGGCATACAAAAAGGGCAAATCACAAAACATTGAAAACTTCTTTCCCACCATCAGTAAACCCCAGCGACAAAACCCAGATCAAGCACTGTCTGAATAGTATTGTTAGAGGAAAGGGGTTTTAGTAACATAATGTGTAGGGATGGGCTTAGGGGTAGGGATAGGGTTCTAATCCTAACTCTAATGTTACCCCTGCTGCAACCCCAACACTATACAGTACTAAAAACCCTTTCCCTAACAGTACCACTACACATGACAAAAAGACATAAAGCACACACAGCACCAAACAGACACAACACAAAATGTATCCCCTTATCTAACCTGCAAATGCTTGCCCATATACACTAACCACTATAATAGGATCTTGCACATTTTCACAACCACCACCTTTTTAGTCAAACATTCATTTTCCCGCATGCACTTACTTACCTACATATATTATAATCATTCAATTCTGCAGGATGTGATTCACAAAAATGAACAATCAGTCATTTGTGTAGATACTCTTTTTTTACCCACACAAACTGTCAACCAAATATGTGCATTGAGAATACCACAGGGTTTAGTGAATTTCAGCACCATTCAACAGATTATTGGAAATTTTTGTTTTAATTTTATTTATTTGTTAACCAGGTAACCCCACTAGGCAGAAGTACCTCTGTTTGGGGATGGCCCTGGAAATGGACTTGTTTAGATAACACAATATGCAAATGGGGAGTAGAGAGTTGGTAGGGGTTGGGGTTGGTATAACGGTCAAGGTATTTACCATACAATCATAAGATGCAGAGTCTGATTCTCATCTTTGAAAGGGAACTTGGCTAGTCTTAAAATGGCCCACAAAGGCAAAAAGTCTAGTATGAATCTATGAACATATGAACCGAAATGAAGTCCATCAAACCCAAGACTACAGGATGATGCTTGTGAACAGATGAAACCTTAATAATCCCCTGGAGTGAATTACCAGATCCATTTGAAGGACAACCCTATCAAAACACAGGGCTAGGGCAGATTATAAGATCTCTTTTCATTGATCTAAAACAGGCTTTGATAATGTCTCTCAGGAAATTCTTATCAGTAATGTATGCAATTTTGCAATATAAGGTGGACCCAATATTTTTGCAGCTGTGTAACATATTTCTTTCAGAGTTTAATACACACACACACACACACACACACACACACACACACACACACACACACACGCACACACACGCACACACACACACACACACACACACACACACACACACACACACACACAGACACACACACACACATTCAAAAAAACTTTTTCCCTCTTCAGCCCATCTTTAGGGTACCTTTCAAGAATCCATGCTCATAGCATTCATTTTCTCTGTTTATGAAGGCGGTAATTGATGGTGTGATGATGAAAGTTGTTAGTGGATATGCTCTGCAAATTGGGTGGGTGATGGATGAGAAAGAAAAATTTTGCAGCAAGTTGGATGAAGTGGTGGAGAGTGTACCCCAAGGGTGAGAGAGTGGTGATTGGAGAAGATTTCATTGGGCATGTTGGTGAAGGGAACAGAGGAAATGAGGAGGTAATGGGTAGGTGTGGTGTTAAGGAGAGGAATGTAGAAGGTCAGATGGTAGTGGATTTCGTGAGAAGGATGGGTATGGGTGGGGTGAATACATATTTTAAGAAGAGGGAGGAGCATAGGTGATGTGCAAGAGTGGTGGAAGATGCACACAGGTGGATTATATCTTCTGCAGTAGGGCCAGTCTGAAGGAGATTGGAGATGGTGGTCTGTAGGATGACCTTGGTGATCAAGAAGAAGAAGAAGAGGAGAGTGAGGACATTACCAAGGATCAAATGGTAGAAACTGAAAAAGGATAACTGTAAGGTGGAGTTCAGGGAAGTTTTAAGACAGGCACTGAGTGGCAGTGAAGAGTTACCAGACAGCTGGGCAGCCACAGCAGAGGTGGTAACGGAGACAGCTAGAAAGGTGCTTGGTGTGACATCTGGACAGAGGAAGGAGGACAAAGAGACCTGGTGGTGGAACGAGGAAGTACAGGAGAGTATACAGAGAAAGATGTTGGCAAAGAGGAAGTGAGATTGTCATAAAGATGAAGAAAGTAGACAGGATTATGAGGAGATGAGATGTATGGTGAAGAGACAGGTGGTGAAGGCTAAGGATAAGGCATATGGTGAGTTGTATGAAAGGTTAGATACTAAGGTGGGAGAAAAGGACATGTACCGATTGGCTAGACAGAGGGATCAAGCTGGGAAAGATGTGCAGCAGGTTAGGATGATAAAGGATAATGAGGGAAACATACAAGCAAGGAGAGCAGATGGAAAAAGTACTTTGACAGGCTGGTGAATGAAGAGAATGAGAGAGAGAGAGAGTGATGGTAGGATGATGTGGGGATATTGAATCAGGAAGTGCAACAGATTAGCAAGGAGGAAGTAAGGACAGCTATGAAGGGGATGAAGAATGGAAACCTTGGAAAGTGAGAAGATGCCTGAGGAGTGGAGAAGAAGTGTATTGGTACTGATTTTTAAAAATAAGGGTGATGTGCAGAGTTGTAGCAACTACAGAGGGATAAAATTGATCAGTCACAGCATGAAGCAATGGGAAAGAGTAGTGGAAGCTAGGTTAAGAAGGGACATGATGATTAGTGAGCAGCATTATGGTTTCATGCCATGAAAGAGCACTATAGATGCAATGTTTGCTCTGAGGGTGTTGATAGAGAAGTATAGAGAAGGTCAGAAGGAGTTGCATTGTGTCTTTGGGGACTTAGAGAAAGCATATGAGAGGAGTTGTGGTATTGTATGAGGAAGGTGGGACTGGAAGAGAAGTATGTAAGAGTTTTACAGGATATGTATGAGGGCAGTGTGACAGTGGTGAGGTCTGCGGTAGGAATGACAGATGCATTCAAGGTGGAGGTGAGATTACATCAAGGATCAGCTCTGAGCCCTTTCTTATTTGCTATGGTGATAGACAGGTTGACAGACAAGATCAGACAGGAGTCCTCGTGGACTATGATGTTTGAAAATGACATTGTGAACTGTAGTGAGAGTAGGGAACAGGTGAAGGAGACCTTGGAGAGATATGCTCTATAGAGGAGAGGAATAAAGGTCAGCAGGACTAAGACAGAATATATGTGTGTGAAAGAGAGGGAAGATAGAGGAATGGTGAGCATGCAGGCAGTAGAGTTGGCGAAGGTGGATGAGTTTAAATACTTGGGATCAACAGTTGAGAGTAATGGTGAGTGTGGAAGAGAGGTGAAGAAGAGAATACAGGCAGGATGGAGTGGGTGGAGAAGAGTGTCAGGAGTGATTTGTGACAGATGGGTACCAGTAAGACTGAAAGGGAAGGTCTACAAGATGGTAGTGAGACCAGCTATGTTATATGGGTTGGAGATGGTAGCACTGATGAAAAGACAGGAGTCAGAGCTGGAGGTGGTAGAGTTAAAGATGTTATGATTTGCACTGGGTGTGACAAGGATGGACAGGATTAGAAATGAGTATGCTGGGTATGTTGTGAGAAGGATGCTAAGGATGGAGCTGCCAGGTAAGAGGAAAAGAGGAAGGCCTAAGATAAGGTTTATGGATGTGGTGAGAGAGGACATGCAGGTGGTTGGTGTGACAGAGCAAGATGCACAGGACAGGAAGAAATGGAAACAGATGATTTACCCCTAGCAGGAGCAGCTGAAAGAAAAAAGACGAAGCAGATCACTCATTTCTCTTTATTTATCTGCTTCCATTAACTCTGAGCTATCAGAACTTAAAGCAACATTGCATTAATGAAATAATATTTTGTAGATGACATAATGACTAGCAAGTTCTCTATAAGATGCTACAAAAATGTGATATGCAGATGAAAAACTGTATTACAGTTAAACACTGAGTGCAGATTTTCAAAACACCATGAAGCAATACTCTTTGGCTACATGTCTGCTCCAGTTCCCTTCCTATTGGATTGTCTCCAATGTAAATAATTTTTGTATAGATCAAGACCCCTCCTTCACAGTTTTAGACTTTTTGTTTGACCCTTCAGACATGATTTCTATACTAATCTGGAGTATCTTCTAGCATTTCAAGACTTTTCCTTTATAAAACATTTGCTCTGGAGGAGGAATACTGTTCCATAACACACAGGTTCCTAGTTATTGCCTTTGATTCTGCTTAAACATCTTTAAAGCACAGTAGTTGTGAAATGACATTGTGATGTTTATTCTGTTTCCTCCTATGTATAAACCAATTCCTGTCAATGTTAAATTGGCTTTATTCAACCACAGAGCTGCATGCTCTATCAGTCACTTAATACTTGAAGTACCATTACACAATTCTACTCCCATCCCGCATGTACCATTACCCTTGCTAACCAACTCAGACTATTATTTCTTCACAAACCCACAAACCTCTATTAGTATACATATCACAACAAACAATTTGCTGCTTCTCACCTTGTTAAAGAAGTATATTATTAGTTCCACTAAGTGCCGAAATTAACAATATTGGCTGTATAACTCAATTTACAGGGCATCTACATAATCTGACAGGAAAAGGACACTAAGCAGACAGGCACAAGATCAAATAAACTAAGCAGAGACACAAGATCAAATAAGGGTCTATATTAGAACACCGAACATTTAAAATGTCGAGTGTTCTAATATTGACCCATATCAAAGAAGCAGAAAACCAAATTCAGTCCGTTTCTGTTGCTTCTGTATTTTTAGCGCTCTGTTGGAAAGTTACGGGCCGGGTTCAGGTAAATGTGCAATTGAGTGCGGGTTAGGTATGTGTGCGATTGTGTGGACATGAGGGTTAGGGCGGGTTTGGTGAGTTAGGGTTAGGGCACAGGTGAGGTGAGTGTGCGATAGTGATGGACCTTAGGGTTAGGGTTTGGGTTAAGGTAAGTGGATAGTTAGTGGTGTGTGTGTATAGTTAAGTATAGGGTTAGGTGTAAGATTTTATGTGTGTGTGTGTGTGTGTGTGTGTGTGTGTGTGTGTGTGTGTGTGTGTGTGTGTGTGTGTGTGTGTGTGTGTGTGTGTGTGTGGATTGCTGTTTGTTTGGTGTGCTTGTGTTGTGTGTATGTGTTTTGGAACAGCAAATTTTTTCCCTAGGAAAAAATTTGATGTTCTGAACATTCGATGTTTGGTATTTTCGATTGGTAGGGTTCAATATTAGAACATTCAACATTTTGAATGCTCTGTGTTCTAATATAGACCCTCAAATAACACTTGTGACAGGAATTTGTTTCATTGAACTTTAATCTTAGTCAGAGACTTTGCAAACTCAGAGTTGGACTAAATTATAGGGAGTACAGGGGGAGCAGACCCCTAACTGATTTTAGGGTTTCATTCACTGCCCTTATAAAAAATTATTTATAATGCTGTTACTGTTAAAATAATGTCAAGGGCAAGTTTGTTCTTGTGTTGAGCTAAATGTCCTGGCTCTTAATTTCACTGTCTATAAATGCTTCCACATCTAAAACAAATCCTCTTTGATCTTATCATACCTAACTTCATATTGTATAATATACACTGTGTATTTATTTACTTTGTAGTGTACTTAGTGAGAACTAAGGTGGATTATATGATAGAAAAATGCATAAAATGTATAAGTAGCTATATACATGATTCCCATATTTTATTCTTATAATGATTCATTACATGCTAAGCAAATGGCTTGTTATACTGATGTATTATATGGCATACTTTGTTAACCTTGTGTTTGTTATTCATTATTATTGCTCTTTCATTTACTGCCGATGGCCCAAACTTGAACCAACAACCTAGTTAACAAAAAAAATAAATAAATAAATAAAAGTATGTACTCTCTAATCTGATTATCCAAAATCATTATCTGCTAAATTAAGATAGAAGAAAGACTTTCTATATTGCACAGCTTACAAAGAAAGGGACCGTGTCTAGATCTAGGGATGTCATTGTTCCCCTTTACTCAGCCCTCATTATACTGATCATTGAATATAATACCCCCTTTGATATGTATCTGTCCAGACATATGCAACAAATGAAACATCCGCAGAGATGCCTTACTAAAAGGATACAAGACATAGACAAAATGTCCAGCATGGAGTAACTCAAAACCCTGTCACTGTACTCGTTATCCTACAGACTGCTAAGAGGTGACCTGTGTCTGACATGCAAGGTATCCTCCAACCCATTACTGAAGGACTTACTGCACATCCACAAGTTACATGGCATTAGAAATACTTGGTCTAGGGATCTAAACCTCTTCTGTAACATCAGCAGAACTGTTTGGATATATTTTGCAGAGAATACTGCTGCTATGGAACAGACTCCCCATCCACATAAAACAAAGTTCATTCCTGTCCACTTTCATGCACAACTTAGATCTATGAATGGGAAACAGAATATTTACCCCAGGACTGCCCCCTTTACTACTAATGGACAGAGGCAGCTGCTAAATGCTTTATCCCATGCTTGGATCCCCTCTAATTATCTACTGTATGATCCCAGTTATTCTCATTAGGGGTAATATATAATTATTGACCATAGGATGGGTAAGGCCAATCAGTGACCAAATGGGATAGGTTATTTTGTGCACAAAAAGGGAAATTGATTAGGCTTAAAATGGCCTGCAATGGCAACTGGACTAGTACTTACCTATACATTTGTAACAACAGCAACATTAATGTAATAAAGACAGCACTTTTTAAGGAAGGGGAAGACATGCTAACTATTGTGAATACTAAGAGAATGAAAAGGGCTGAGCAGTTTTCCACACTACTGTGCTTCTGCTACAAGAGGTGTATTTCAAACAAAAAAGAACATGAAAATGATTTAAATATTGGTGTGAATATAGCTCAGTACATTAAGCTGACAGATGAGAAGCAGATTTTTTTGTACTCAAATGCTCATCAGTTCTTATGTCCATGAGACAGCTGTGATGTTTATTTATGTTTTTTTATTTATTTGTTAAGTTAGTTAGTTGTGACCATTTTAGTCCTATCACTTATGTCATTTTTTTAATGGGAGAGTAAAGAAAATATTTATACTGACGGGGAAATTTGGGTAGAACACCAAGGAAATGCCTCACCTTTTTTTTTCAATAAGTACCTCCACCCAGCTCAGGCAGATACAACCTCAATATAAAGTCTCGTGTGAAGACAGATGAAACTTCACTGCAGATTCAGGATTTGAACATTAATCCAAGCATTTGGTGTGGAGATAGATCCCACAGCTTTTCGACTTTCAGGCACCAAAGGTAATATACTACCTGCTAAGCAATTGACAATGTATTGAGTTCACACACAGAGCACTGCTTTATCTTTAGATCATACAAAAGAATGTGCAATAAAGTAAGTCCTCAAATAGGGGCAATGCTGTCATTAAGCTGGCAGACTACAAAGATATGACTCTTCATTTCTCCTATGGTTTGATGACGCTATCTTCACAAATGTTATTAGTGTTATTCACTAAAATGTGGGGTGCCACTGGACATTTGGCTGTCTAGCAGTTAAAGAATGGGGTACATGACTTTCAGGGTTTACTGATTCATTTATTCATTTATTTTGGGTAGTAGACTGGCTCACATGTCCAATTTTAGCCATAACCTTTTTGCAAATAATAATGAAAAAACAGACATACTGGCACAGAATGTATTGTTTAAGATAGGTAGAACAAATGTCAGAAACATCACACACACGCATACACACACACACACACACACACACACACACACACACACACACACACACACACACACACACACACACACATCAATATCTATCTATCTCTCTATCTATCCATCTATCTGTGCGTGTGTGTGCACATGCATAGCTGAAACCTGGTTGAGTGAGCTCTGAATAGTTAAGCACAATTTGCTAAATCTGATAGCTCACATGGAGGATGTCAAACTTTTTCTTCTGCAGGACAAATGGTAAAACCTTTCTTGGAAGTGTGATAGGTTGTATTTTAATAATGTTTCTTTGATGCATTGCTGTTCTGTGAACTGCAGTTTGATGAAGGGCATAAACTGTGCGTATATTTATAATTATAATCTATATCTATGTCTATATTTTAATATCTATATAACTATATTGATCTGTGTGTGTGTGTGTGTAAACATATATATATATATATATATATATATATATATATATATATATATATATATATATATATATATATATATGTATATATACATACACACACACATGGGTCTACTTGACATGATTAAAATGCCAGTAGACTGACTTTTAAAATGCTGTGATGACAATAGTGAAGTTTCAGATGCTTGAAACTTCACTATACCGACGTTCACAAGACTGAACATTTCAAATGCCGACGTTGCCAGCTGAGCAGAACAGGAACTCTGATCATTTCCACACTGTAGTGCGATCATGGAGTTGGTATATTTAATTTGCAGAGACTTTGGGGAGTGCAGGGGGCACAGCACCCCTGCAAAAATGTAAACGTAATAAATAAGATATTTGTGATAATGGAATGGGGCACCTTCCAAGGAATATTCATGTAGGTGGTGTAGATACCTTCATGAATACTGAGTAGGATTTTGTAGTAGTACCTGGGTATTGGTTTTTGGGCTGGGTTTAGGTTAAAGTTAGGTATAAAGTACAGACTTTTAAAGTGACAGTGTTATGTTTATGCAGCAAGATTTCTTACATTTGTAATTGTGTTAAATGGGAGGTAAGTTGGATTTTGTAGTTTTTGATTTACAAAGTTGGAAATATGTTTTAAAATGTTTTCATTTGTGGGATTTCTGTGGTTACATTGGGTATGGGGTATGGGCACACATTTGCATTGGTTTTGTTGGTGTTTTGCGAATAGGCTTATTGAGTTTTGTTATTTTGATAGTCGGCGATTTAAGTTGTCAGTAATGTCAGTTTTCATTTTTTTCATCTCAACACTTTAAGTTCTATCTACTAGTACCTCACGCTTTTAAAGCAGACACATGCACATATATGCATGCATATATGATGCTGATGTATAGCTTTAAATGTTAATGCCTAGTTACAGGAAATGCACTTGAATAAACACCTCATGGAGGGAAGAAGTTCATCTACAGTGTTTCTGTTACTTACTGAGCATTCTGACAAATTCATACTTTTCTGACATTTTTGAATCTTAATATATTTCGAACCATGCCCTGTCATGGAAAGTAGTAAATTATGTACATGATAAGGATTCATCAGTCACTGCCAGAGTATTAAAATTATACATTTTCAGGGCAGATTATACTCACAATTATAAGAAAAAATTATCATAAAGTAGGGACCTCAGGAATGATTTGATATGCACTAAAATTCTATTATCTGATGGAATGTTGTCTCCATATTTGTTCATTAATTGGAGAGCATCTGTTCTTACAGAAAAAAAGAAGTATGGGCATGTGGAGGAGCACACACACACACACACACACACACACACACACACATATATATATATATATATATATATATATATATATATATATATATATATAGATATGCACACACACACACACACACACACACACACACACACACACACACACACACACACACACACACACACACACACACACACACACACCCACACACACATATACATATATGATTATATGATGATTTTCTGAGCCATTTATCATTGTCTCACAAAGCACTGCAAGAAGTTCCTCAAAACACAACCCAAAAAAACAGCCTTCCAAGCGCTACCATGAATCTTGCAAGTGATCACTTCCTATCTTCTCTATGCTAGGAGTCAGTGAGTCAAGATCACAGAATTGAGCTCTTAATGAGTATGTACCTATGAATTGTGACCCAACAAAAGGCAGTGCAATAAAATGAGTTGCACCAATGAGTATTTGTGCTGAATCTGTTTATCTGATTGACAGCAGTGCAACAATTTTATCTCTGAAAGCCACTGTCAGTGAAGAGGTGCTGTTACTCTCTCACCACTGTTGTATGACCATGAAGTTTATACGAGTATACATATAATTTAGAGGAAGCTGGGGGGGTCTACACCTTACACGTGGGTGCAAACCCTCTATAAAAAAAATCCTGTTATCAAAAACTGGCTTATAGCAATTTGGAATTTTGCATACATCTGTGCATACATCTATGCATGCACACACACACACACACACACACACACACACACACACACACACACACACACACACACACACACACATATATATATATATATATATATATATATATATATATATATATACTCACACATACAGTTAACTGGAACTCAAGCAACCAGAAAAAAAATTGAGGAAATACAGTACATTTTTCATGTGTTGCACTTTCTGTCCACCCCCCCACAGAAACATACCTTACATTTTTAGAGTTTTAGAGTTTTAAAAAGGACAATAGGAATAAACCCCCCTCACTCCTCAATCTAAGAACAAATCAAACCAAACAAGTAGTATAGGGTATAGTATTAGTCAGGCCTATTTTCAAAACATTGAAAACAGGAATACAACTGAAATGTACCATATCTATCTTCCTTTATGTTTGCAGGGGGGATAGCCCCCCTGCACCCCCCACACCCCCTGCAAATTAAATATACCATCTCTGAGATCATACTACTTTTAAGACAAGAAAACAGTCTAGCAATTGATAAAAACAACTGTCTCTTTCTTCACATTTCAGCCCTGTGTCATATAGCACACTGCAGACTACACCTTTCCACTTCAACAGCACCCCTCTATTATTATAAGCAATAACTATTTTAACTAGTAACCATTACCTACACATACAGTAAAACCTACACCACTACACTAAGCATTATGTTTCTGCTGAAAAAAACAGAATACTTTAGCTGTAATGCTCCAGTGTAAATCAACAAATACAGTTGAAATCAAACAACTCCTTTTACTTTTTACACTTACACGTACTCAAACTTCACCAAAGACAACAAAATCATGCATCAACTCCACCACTTTTTTCAATGTGCTTACTACAAAACCTTAAAGTAAGAGCACACCATCAAATCAATTACCCTGGCAGGTTTTAATTATAGTTAAATATTCTAGACTACGATCTACTGACCTTTCAATAATTTGATGTTTGATCTTCTGGAAATGCGATATTATGAAGTAGATCTGTATATGTGTATATATATATATCACCAAAGCGAAAAATCTGGCAACAGCTACCATGCAGAGTTCAAAATAATTTGCGACTTTAACGTAACAGCAACTTTGCTTACTTAAGTTTAAGTAAAAAACACAGCTTTATTAGTGCACTCAGTCGGTTAGCGCTTTCACGTTATAGCTTCATTGGACCATCTAATAAACTGAGTACCAAAACTTCATTTAAAATCATTCAACCACCAATCATGTCATGACACATCATAACCACTTCCAAGGCCATCCTTTTAAAGAACACGTTAAAATTCAATATTTAAAAAACTCATCACAGTGATTTAACACTTCAAATACAGATAATATTAATTTCGCAAAAAACTTTAACATTTAACTAAATAATTCAAACATCTCTGCGATCAACCTGAGGTCAGAAATTATACTGCAAATAACATTACTGACTTCTTTAAATCACTTGTAGAAAAGTCTGACCAAAAGTCAGAACTATAAACTTTAAAATAATTTTAACTAAAACATAGAAAATATAATAAATATAGCAAGGACAGCCTACATATACCTCATGTATACTAATATCTATCTAACTTTAAGACTCTTAGTTCGAAGAAAGGGCTTTAAAGAAACCCTTTCATTCAGTCCTCTCCCTGCATCAGCACGTAACTGAATAATCCACTTAGCTTCTCTTTCTTCTGTTACATAACTAATATTCCCCCCTCGCAAACCTACTTGAATCACTTCTATGACCATGAACTCAAAAAAATGCTGTTGCCCTGTGGTCATAACATGTTTAGCTAAAGCATTGGTGATTACACCTGTCCTGATGTTATAAAGATGTTCCCTAATCGTATGCCTGAACTGTCTATCAGTCTTTCCAACACAGATAGACTGAAATGTGACACAGACTGCCAAATAAACCACATGTTTGGTCCCACACGTCGCTGTACAATCAAACATAAATTTCCTTCCTGTATCAGGATGCAAAAACATACCCGTGTCTTTAATGTATGAACAATAATTACACTCTCCACATGGTAGTGTGCCTATCCTACCTACTATCTCTTTTCTATCATGTGAGTAACATAGCATTCTCCTAATATTCTTTTTATTTTTATACCTAAATCTCGGTTTATCTCCAATAAGCTCCGCAATTTGTGGATCTGTCAGCAAAACATCCCAATGTTTCTTAAAAATTTGAAAAATGTTATTCTTATCCCTAGTATAAAACATAGGGATCCTAATCTTATCACATACAACAACCTTATTGCATTTCCCATTACTAGACTGATCAGAAAAATATGGTTTAGCTCTATTTTCCCTCATGGAATTAATCTCATATAACCCTTCATTAAGGTCATACGACTTATAACCATGTTACATAAACCTATCTCTCAAATCTGTCATCTCTTCAGAGAAGCCTATCTCAGTGTTGTTCAACCTGGAAACACGCATCCCTTGTCCCTTGACAACATTTCGAAGTAGATAATCAGGATGCATGCTGCTCCTTTGCAGTAATGTATTTTTGTGGCACTCCTTCCTAAAAACACCAGTATTGAAAGAACCATCACTCTGTCTCTCTACAAAGACATCTAGAAAAGAAATTTTCCTCAGGGAAGCATTCATAAAAAACTTTAAATAACTAGTTGCTTGATTGATTTCTTCAACAAACCTTTCCAACATGACCATGCTACCAGTCCAAATGAAAAAAAATGTTGTCAACAAAACGTTTATAAAAAGACACATTCTTCCTATAAAATTCTATTGAAAATAACACCTCTTCCCACCAAGCTAAAAACATATTGGCGGTAAACCAAAATTCCCATCCCCCATCAAGGCCCCTTTTAAGGGAGTCAAAAAAATTGTTAAATTTAAGGGGTTTTTTCCAAGTAAAGCCCCGGGGATAACCCTTTCCCCCCAATGTCCCATTTATTAAATGCTAGGTTCAACTACTATTGATGGGAATTTTTATTTTGAGGTGCACAGTCCATTAACCGGTTACTGGCTTTTACGTCAAAAATCCCCCTAAGGGGGTATCCCTTTAAAAGGAATTTTTTTTAAAGGGCAGATTGGCCCTTTTACCCTTTATTCCCCGGGGGGTTCTTTGGGCCCCCCCGGGGAGGTTCTGGAAGGGGCATCCCCAAAAAAACCTTGAATCAATTATGGGTATAAGGATTTAAGGAAAATAATTCAAAACTTTAAGTTAATTTAAAATTGGTTTCTAAATAAGTTTCTAACCCCTTTGGCCTTTGGGTTTCAAAAGAATTTTATAAAAATTTCCCCCTTTTAATGACTTTTTTTACTTAATGGATTAACCATTTGGGTTTTCCCTTTTTTTTGGGCCCAAAGGGATACTAACACTTTTCCCCTTTTTTGGGGCCTGGGTCTTAATTTTTTTCTTTAAACCCTTTTTAGGTGGGCGGGTGGGGGTTATTAAATCCATTTAAAACATCTCAAATTGGTTTTTTTAAATCCTTCCGGGGTGTAACGGGGAAAAAATAACCAACAAAAGTCCAACCCTTTCCACTTTAACTGTTTGATACATTCAAATTCTAACCCGTTTCTGTTTGACCATTCAACCCATAAAATCCAAATTTATATTTTAAACTGAAAATTATCTAAAATGCAGTGGGGTTGTATCAAGCTTTCAGGTCCAATTTCTGGTGGCCACCTTCCCTGCAATCCTTGGATTTTTGTCCCTTAAGGCGGGGCGCCCTTAACCCCCAAACTGGGTAGGAAAGGGTTTTGGGGAAAAAACTTTTTTTAGGTCCTTTTATGCCTTTTTATAGTTTGCGCCCTTGGGAGGTTTAAAAAATTTCCCGGATCCTTGGGAACCCTTTTGGAAGACCAAATTTCTGAACCCCCTCTTTTACAATCCGAATAAAGGGAAAATTAACAGGAGTTTAGTTTGGGTTAAACTCTCTTGGATTTTATTAGGGCGGAACCATCTGTCCCCTTAGCTTTTTTTTGTTTAACCCCTTTCCAAACTTTAGTTTCAGGGCAGCACTTGTTGGATTAAAATTTGGCCCTTGGAAGAAAAATGCACTGAAAATTCACTAATTTGATGTCTTTTTCTGTAATTTTGTCTTTTTATAAATGGGGCTTCAAAACCCCCCAGACCTAACATAACTAAAGAAAGCCTTATTTCCCTTGTGTTTGGGGGAAATTTTTTTCCCCCGGTTAAAAATTTTTTTCCCCCAATTTTCAATATATTTGGAAACCTTCCCCTTTGGGGGGTATAGGGAGTAGCCCTCCTTGATAGTTTTTTATGTTTCAAGACAGGCTGTTTTTTAGGGTTGGGGGTTTAAGTTTTATGACCAGCATCTGAGGTGTCCAAAATGTGTTTATTTGGATTCTGGGGCTGCGTTTTCCAGGGGTGAAGGATTCCTGGGTTTTTTGGGGATTAAATTCTTAGGAAGGTTTCACCCTTTCTCAGGGTTTTTCCCCGGGGGGAATTTTTGAGTTATTTGGTCTGATTTCCAGTGAGGGATCATTGGGGGTTTAGTTTTGTCCCAGGGAAGTAAATATTTTTTTCCCTTTGGGGAGTGGAAAAGGGTTTCCTTTAAATTTTTTAAACTAAGGGGCCCTTTGGGGAGGTGTTGAGTAAGTAAGCTCCCAGTCTATGTTTGGTATTAATATATTTGTTTGGGGAAAATTATTTTTAGTATTTGAATTTTTGTTCCGTGTTTGGAAGGTGTTTGTTGAGGTATAATTTAACAGTTTTACCCCAAATTTTGAATTTTAGTTTGTTGTTTTAAATGGAATTTATCTTTTGAATTTGATACTTTTTTTTTTTAATTTTTGAAAAGGATGGGGTTTTTTGGTTTGTGGGGGGCTCCGAGGTTTTAAAATTTTTTAAAAGAAGATTTGGGTTTTCCCGTTTTTTGGGGGTTTGATAGCATTGGGAGATTCTCCTTGAGTGCATTTTCTTGTTTTTATTTTGATACTAGGAGGGGGGTTTCTTAGTTGCCAAAAAGGAAATATGGGGGTTGCCAAAATTTCAATTTGGGGTGGGGGAAGCTTTTCCCCTGAGTTTGCCCTTTTTTTTCCCCCTAAAATTTAAAAATTTTTTTAATAAAACATTAAGCCTTTTTAAATTTATCATCTTTTTTCAATTGGGGACAAATTTGAAAGAGCACAAGGTCAGGTCAAAACTGGGTACATGCCAAAGTTCATGTTCTTTCATGATCCAGGGGGGGGCCTTCAGGCATTCACACCGAAAGGGTTATGAGCAATTTTATGCCTTAAAGGGGAGTCTTTTAGGGCCCAAACCCAAAAACAATTTAGTATTTCCTTTAAAAGGGTGAGGGGTATTTTCCTGAAAGAGAAATTTAAATTATCAGTGGTTTTTAAAATTTTAAGGGGGTGAAATTTTTAAAATGGTTTTTGGGGTTTTGTTTAAGTTTTTTTGGGTAGGGGTTCTTTTCTGTTTTGGGGGTTTGCTGTTTTTTTTAGTTTTTTAAGGGTAATTTTTTGTTTTTTTTTGGGGTTTTTTTTTCTGGGAGGTCTTTTTAAAAAGGTTTGTGGTTTCCTTCTCCTCCTGACGGTTTCCCTTAGTTTAGAGCACCTATTTCTAATTTACTCTCAAGTGCAATTTTTGGGAGGGGAAGGGGTTTTCTTTACTGGGGAGTTGTAAAATTCCTAAAAACCCAATTCCCCTCTAAAAGAAATATTTGTTTTTAACAAACCTTTTAAAAAAATCCAGCAAAGAAAAAATGTTTTTTTTTTTCCCCCCAAAAAAACCCAAAAAATTTTTTTAAAAAAGACCACAAAAAATTTTTTTTCCTTTTAAAAAAAATTCCATTTTGAAATTAACTAACAGCAACTTTGCATAGTTAAAAAACCTTTTTAGTGCATACCTTATTTAGCTTTGAATATAGGTCCCACCACAGCTGACCATCATAACACTTCAAGGCCATCCTTTTAAAGAACACGTTAAAATTCAATATTTAACTCATCACAGTGATTTAACACTTCATGAATATTAATTTCTTTCTTTTTTGTCACTAGAAAACAACATACTGCCAAATCACTTTATGACCAAAGTCAGAATAAAACTTTTTTTTACTAAAACATGAAATAAATAAATGCAAGACATATATCTTGTAACAACAATAGACTAGCAAAGGGCTTTAAAGAAACCCTTATTCATTTATCCAGTTTCCCCCCCCGGCCCCCCCCCCCCCCCCCCCCCCAAAATTCCTGACAGGATGAAAACTCTGTGCTTTCGATGCATGTTACATCCCACAGGTAGTGCCATTACCCTCTTTTGACATGAACTCAACATAGCATTCTCCTAATATTCTTTTTTATTTTATACCTAAATCTCGGTTTATCTCCAATAAGCTCCGCACTTGTGGATCTGTCAGCAAAACATCCCAATGTTTCTTAAAAATTTGTAAAATGTTATTCTTATCCCTAGTATAAAACATAGGGATCCTAATCTTATCACATACAACAACGTTATTGCATTTTCCATTACGAGACTGATCAGAAAAATATGGTTTAGCTCTATTTTCCCTCATGGAATTAATCTCATATAACCCTTCATTAAGGTCATACGACTTATAACCACGTTGCATAAACCTATCTCTCAAATCTGTCATCTCTTCAGAGAAGCCTATCTCAGTGTTGTTCAACCTGGAAACATGCATCCTTTGTCCCTTGACAACATTTCGAAATACATAATCAGGATGCATGCTGCTCCTATGCAGTAATGTATTTTTGTGGCACTCCTTCCTAAAAACACCAGTATTGAAAGAACCATCACTCAGTCTCTCTACAAAGACATCTAGAAAAGAAATTTTCCTCAGGGAAGCATTCATAAAAAACTTTAAATAACTAGTTGCTTGATTGATTTCCTCAACAAACCTTTCCAACATGACCATGCTAACAGTCCAAACGAAAAAAAAGTCGTCAACAAAATGTTTATAAAAAGACACATTCTTCCTATAAAATTCCATTGAAAATAACACCTCCTCTTCCCACCAAGCTAAAAACATATTGGTGTCGCTATTTGCACAAGATGTGCCCATAGCTACGCCATCAAGATGTTGCAAGGGAGTATCATCAAACAAAAAATATGTTACTTTCAAGGATAGTTTCCAAAAGTAAGCTCAAAACATCAATCAACCTATCATCATATTTACTATGTCTAGTTAAATAACGTCTCACAGATTCAATACCTTCAATATTGGGAATGACAGTAAAGAGTGACTGCACATCCAAAGTTACAAGCAACAGTTCACTGTCAACTCCACGTACACTCTGACTAAATACATATAACTCATTCAAAAACTGCTGGGTATCTTTCAAGATGAAAGAATTTTCATCAATTAAAGGTCGCAGATGCTTTTCTGCATATACTGAGAGGGGTTCTGTGCACCATCCCCTCCCAAAGACAATAGGTCTCATAGGAGGGTCTATGCCATTCTTATGGACCTTAGGCAATCCATGTATTACGGATATAATAGGACTTTCAGTGTATAAATAATTAAACAAATCTTTAGTTATAATACTGGATTTAACTAAATCATCCAGCATAGTTCTAACATTATGTACCTTCAGAGCAATAATTTCATGATCTATCTTATTATAAAACCCACCTTCACTCAACATTTTTAACATTGAGCTCTTATACTTAACCGTGTCCATTATAACCACTGGTCCTCCCTTATCTGCTGGCCATATAGTTATACTGGAATCATCTTGCAACCTCTTAAGTGCTTCTCGTTCATTAAAATTTAAATTATTCTTTAAACCTTGCAGGTGAGCAGCATGATTACCATTGAAATACTTATATAAATCATCCTCTACTAGTTTATCAAATGCATAAACCAGGGGGTGATAGCTGGGTACATAAGTACTAGACCTCTTAAACAAATTCAAGTTGAACATTACCTTGATTACCCATTTCCAGCTTTAACATAACATTTCTGATAAAAGTTTTTAAATCAACAATAACATCAGTTAGTTGACTTCCACAAGTTGGTATAAAGCCCAGTCCTTTATTAAGGACTGAACATTCATATACATCTAAAACTCTGTCAGAAATGTTCCAAATCAAGTTGTCCCTACATGACTCCACATTTTCTTGAGTGTACGTCCATGCATTCTCTCTGAGGAAATCTTTTGTTTTTGCCTCCCTCAGTTGACTGAGCGTCCTCTTTTCAGATCTCTCTCGTCTGTGGATATAGGTAAAGGGAACTGGTGAAAATTCCCATTCTTATTTAGGTCTTTGACGCCTCCCATTACAGTTCTAGCTGCCTCTTTGGGATGAGTGTCTAACAAACCAGTCTTATCAGTACTGGGAGAAATTACAGATTCTATGTCATCGTTACAAACTACTGAACAGTTACTTTTAACAATGCGAGAATCAGGCAGATTAACATTTGGAGTAGCCTGTCCAGTCTCTGTGACAATGCAATGCTCATCAGCTATTCCATTAGATTCTGGCGTTATACTTCGACTACCATTAGCATTTACATTATTTGTTCTAACTACTTTCACAGCTTCATTGCGTGTTTCAACATTTGCACTATGTCCATTATTATTAATGGCCACTCTAGGCCAAGTAAAAACATGGCCTAGTTGAAAATCTCTGATATCTCTATTTAGTTTGCCTTTTTTCTGTAATAATGTCCTTCTTTCATAAATGGAAACGCTGTCCATCAATGCCTCCATAGAAGCATCAACATTAGATCTATTGAACAGCGTATACAAATTCAGTTGCTGTGTTCGGATGGATTCCCTGAGGTTTTCCTCCCCAGGTTTAAAAAACTCTATCAGTAATGTCATATATTTGGCACTCACCTCTAAATGATAAAAAAGAGATAGTAGGTAGGATAGGCACACTACCATGTGGAGAGTGTAATTATTGTTCATACATTAAAGACACAGGTATGTTTTTGCACCCTGATACAGGAAGAGAATTTAAGTTTGATTGTACAGCGATGTGTGGGACCAAACATGTGGTTTATTTGGCAGTCTGTGTCACATGTCAGTTTTTCTATGTTGGAAAGACTGATAGACAGTTCAGGCATAGGATTAGGGAACGTCTTTATAACATCAGGACAGGTGTAATCACCAACACTTTAGCTAAACATGTTATGACCACAGGGCAACAGCATTTTTTTGAGTTCATGGTCATAGAAGTGATTCAAGTAGGTTTGCGAGGGGGGAATATTAGTTATGTAACAGAAGAAAGAGAAGCTAAGTGGATTATTCGGTTACGTGCTGATGCAGGGAGAGGACTGAATGAAAGGGTTTCTTTAAAGCCCTTTCTTCGAACTAAGAGTCTTAAAGTTAGACAGATATTAGTATACATGAGGTATATGTAGACTGCCCTTGCTATATTTATTATATTTTCTATGTTTTAGTTAAAATTATTTTAAAGTTTACATTTCTGACTTTTGATCAGACTTTTCTACAAGTGATTTAGAGAAGTCAGTAATGTTGTTTGTAGTATAATTTCTGACCACAAGTTGATCGCAGAGATGTTTGAATTATTTAGTTAAATGTTAAAGTTTTTTGTGAAATGAATATTATCTGTATTTGAAGTGTTGAATCACTGTGATGAGTTTTTTAAATATTGAATTTTAACATGTACCTTTAAAAGAATGGCCTTGGAAGTGGCTATGATGTGTCATGACATGATTGGTGGTTGAATGATTTTAAATGAAGTTTTGGTACTCAGTTTATTAGATGGCCTGATGAAGCTATAATGTGAAAGTGCTAACCAACTGAGTGCATTAATAAAGCTGTGTTTTTTACTTAAACTTGAGTAAGCAAAGTTGCTGTTACATTAAAGTCGCAAATTATTTTGAACTCTGCATGGTAGCTGTTGCCAGATTTTTCACTTTGGTGATTTTTGTTCATTTTTGGAGCACAGCTTTTACCTCTTGGAGTTTAGCCATTTTCCTTTTTATTGTTGTCTTATATATATATATATATATATATATATATATATATATATATATATAGTTCCCTATCAGAAGCCTGAAACACTATAAGCTTGAAAATCAAAATCCTGAAACCAAAAGCCTGAAAACTCAAAATCCTGAAAACTCAAAATCCTGAAAACCCAAAATCCTGAAACTCAAAATCCTGAAAACACAAATAATGCTAATATTTGAATTTTAACATGTACCCTAAAAATGGTCTAAGTGGTCCGTATGATGTGTCATGACATGATTGGTGGTTGAATAATTTTAAATGAATTTTTGGTACTCAGTTTATTAGATGGTCTGATGAAGCTATAATGTGAAAGTGCTAACCAATTGAGTGCACTAATAACCAGCTGCACACTTACCTGAAAACTTGAGTAAGCACCACAGTTGCTGTAACAATAAAGTCACAAATTAGTATGAACTCTATTTTGTGTTTTCAGATTTTGAGTTTCACTTTGGGTTTTCAGGATTTTGAGTTTTCAGGATTTTGAGTTTTCAGGCTTTTACCTTTCAGGATTTTGATTTTCCTTATAGTGTTTCAGGCTTCTGATAAGGAACCATATATATATATATATATATATATATATGTATATATATATGTGTGTATAAGTTTACTATTGAAGCCTTGAAACTGCATGCATCAACTGGTCACATGGTCGACCCAAAATCTTGAATCCAGAACAGCGAAAATATGGCCAGGTCAAAACTGAATACATCGACGCCCATAGTTCGATGTATTCAACATAGCATGCTATGCAGCTTACCATATCATGACATTCTGACACTGAATGGGTTATGCAGCACAATTTTTATAGACAATAAAGAAGTACTCATTTAGCAACTGAACTTCTATTTAATAAATCATATTCAAAAGTTATTCCATAAAGCAAGATGGACATGAAAGTGGTGATTTTTTTTCCTGCAAAACAGGAAATTGATAATTATACGAATGGGAGTGAAATGTTTAATGTGTAGAAAATCATACAATATGGTGAGCAGTTAAGTCATATCAAGAAATTCTTGCGAGATAGTTCTTTTTAACTGTTTTGAGTGAGTGCTGTTTTGTTCGGCTACCCCTACACTGTCTTGGAAATTACAATGTCCTTTCTTTTCCACAGACTGTTCAAACCCTGCCTCTGTAGTTCATTTTAAGTGTATCTGCTTCTGTGCATTTACAGTCTACTGACTTCACTTGACTCGCACTAATCCTCTCTTTTAGAACTGATGTTAGCAAGCCCTAGAATTTACTTAATATTATTACTCTCAAGAGGGAATAGCACCATTTTATCACTGCAAGTGCTAGTTGATCCTTCTCCACTCTGCAGTTAAGTTTGATTCTCTTCTTAGCCACCCCTTAATCTTGCTGCCACTCTTTCTTCTCCCTTCACACCACAGGCTCTGCACTGGCAAAAGAAACCAATTCTGCTCTTATGCATACCTATCACAAAAAGAACATCACCATTGATATTATATCAGTTCTGTCACAGCCTTTGACTTTGGGCTTCATCAGCACTTTTAAATAGGGCAAAATAGATTAGCTTGCTAATCTTCAATGCTAAATACTTAGTTTAACCTCTTAGATAATAAACCTGCTATTGATGATAGCTACATCTTTGTCCATGCCATTTTTCTTCAGGTCTAGGAACACATACTTTCACATGTAGCTTTTCTTGTGTTGTACTTACTACCTCAACTCTGTTTCTGCATGCTTACCTGTTTATAGATGATAAGTTCATCTGCAGTGGTCATTTTTCTTTTGTTTTTGTAAAAGTTCTACTTCAAAAAAACTCGATTGGTGTTTATATATTCAAAGACATGCATCTGGAGCATTTCTCCCTGGGCTTCCGCTGAAAACTGCCTTTGTTCCAAGTCGAACTTTTCCAGTAAACAAATGTTAAATAAATAAATTAATGATTATTGCTGATTCTGATTTAATTATTCAATATACCTAGGAAAAAAAAAAAGATTTATAAATGTCTGTTGGGATCGTTCCTGAAGAGGTCAGACAATGTTATTGCTTATCTTCACCGTAGATGAATTCTTTAAATATACAGGCAACAAAATTTGCATCCTTTGTTCACAGTGATATTGATTATACCAGAGCTGAAACCAGGTGCTCCATATCGTAAGTACATGATGGTACTGAGATGCTGCTGTAAATGTCAGAACGTTGTTCTTGACCTTTGGCTACATGAATATCATCTACCCACTCTGTGTCCATAGCCCGATTGACCCACGGCCATTTTCTTCACTATATCTCTGTATACACCCCCTGGAACACACACACGCTCACACATCACTGTTCAGTTTGCAGAGGACAAAATATTCCAGCTGTGTGTTCCTATTTAGTTTTCAGCTTATTTTTGTTTACAGTGCTCTCTCTTTTGGATCTACAGTCCCACGGGTTGCCCACTGATAGAACTTACTGCTTGGTAGACTGCTTATTTCTGACTGTTGTTTGGATTGGCTGCTCTTGCTTACTTTGGAGATTATTGATTTACTACTGAACTGGTTTGCTTATGAAAGAACCATGATGCCGTGTTAATCCAAAATACATTCTAATACTGTCAAATATGTTGACTTCCTGCACTAAAGACTAGCAAAAATAATTTATGACATCCTTGGTCCGTTACTCAATGTGTGAGTTTTCAGCATACCAGGTTTTTGTGTTAGTTGCCACCTGAAAGAAAGTAGGTTACAAATTAAAGGATAAAGAATGCATGCTTAATACATTTCTGCCTGAAAGGACAGTAACATTTTGTTCTTTGATACTGGGTGGGTTGTTAAAGAAAACTGTTTTTATAGCAAAGGATATGAACTTCCTGGAGCCCAATATTTCTACAAACAGACCTGATTTGACTTAATGATTCACCAACGCATGCTGTGTCTACTTTAGTTGCATCTACAAGACAGGTATATGCCTGATCATCTCATTAAACCTCTAGATATCCCTTCCAACCCTTTCATGAATCTTGCTATACACCTTACCACACTAGTTATAAAACAGCTACACACACGCACACACACACACACCCACACACACACACACACACACACACACACACACACACACACACACACACACACATACAAAAATTGCTTGTTTTTCTTTGCAATACAGAATGTATGTGTACTTGTAGTGTTTTCCAATAATGATTGTTTTTAATTGTACACTAAACTGTTATGCATACTTAAACTGTCTGCAATTAGAGCTTTTCTCCTCGGGTCTCCACTGAAAATGGGTTCCTGGCTCAGCTGGACTAACCCAGTTAACAAATGTCAATAAATAAATGTCAATAAATAAATAAAATCAAAGGCAGAGATACTTGTAAGAGTGAACATTTCTGCATCCCTGAGATGAAGTTAATGTCACAACAGTCAGGTAGTGATTCTCTGACCTTTCTTTATCATGCCAGTTCATATATTTCTGTTATTTTAAACAGCTAAATTTTAATGAGTCCATTTTACAATTTATTAGTGTTGTTTAGGATGTGGGCTTGTTTTTAGCACATGTATGCATGTGCGGATCTGTGCATGCGTGTGTGTCTGTTTCTGTGCCATATGTGTATCTGTATGTGTATTTGTACAGAAAGAACTGATTTACACATTCTTAGAAATAATAGCACTTTACACAGTCAGACACACACACACACACACACACACACACACACACACACACACACACACACACACACACACACACACACACACACATTATCATAAAAAGAGCAGCTATAATGCTGTCTGCATGAAAACATCCCTTGTGGCACTTGACTTTAGTGCAGTTCAGCTCTCCATCTGATTTGTTATAATAAGTGTAGGGTTATATAGGACAGAACATCATTATTCTCTCCATGGTAGGGAATATACGCAGGAAGACCATGTAAAATATTAAAAAATATATATATATATATATATATATATATAAACAGACCTATGTCTAGATATGGATGGGAGATAGGAAATTCACCCCGGGGATCATGTCAGTCCCCCTGCTAGACAGGGGTCCAGGGAAGTAAATATTGTGGGAAGAAATAGCCATGGAATTGTTATGGCTAGGCTTGTAAAGGCCCTAGGGCCGATAGCCTAGTACCAACCTATGAAACTATAAAATGTTGTTGGCCTTTGATCTCTTTGCACTTTCCTCCCAGTGTTATAATTTACTCCTGTCTAGGTGACTAAAAGACGGCATGTGAGGTTGTGTCAGTCCAGCTGATTAAGAAGAGGGTGAGATGATGAAGTAGTCAGAGTCCAGGGCTGGTGTTATGGTGACTTTTAAGGAGTTTTTTTTTCTGTTTTTATGTATCCTGTGTAGTGTGCTAGTATATGTCTACAGAGGAGCATATGTGGAGGTGGGGAGATTAAGTTGTTCACTATATTTACATCATTTATGTCATATGTTACGGAGGAGAAATCTGAACAGGAAATAATTAAAAAAATTCTCTTTTCCATAGTTTGGTAATCATCATGTCTGAGTGTTAAATTTTCTTTAGCAACCAAGACCAGTCATTAATGTGACACTGGGGCACTGATTGCTACTTTCACTATAAAAAACTAAAGTTCAGCATGTTTCTATCTGTAAATAGTACAGTTAAACAAAACTAATGCAAGTAGCCACTTCAGCAAGCAATATGTTTCTCTGTGTGCGATATCTCTTCCACTACATGTCTGTACTTTTGGAAGAATTTCAGTTCACTGCATGCTCTTTGCTCCTAGCTGTTACTCTAGTTCCCTAGTCTACATTTTCCTCATTATTTTTTGTATTACATAGAGCACACTGATTACTCTCTGAAACCGGCAGAAAGGTAATACATTTCTCTAATATGGCAGTCACCGCAGTACAACATCAGAAAGCTGTAACAGTTTTAAAAGCATTAGTAATGCTTGCACTGTCAAAGACAAAAAAAAAAGCAAAAGTGTGGAGGAGTTAATTGTTTAACAGCTTTTAAATCTCCCACATCAAGGGACATCAAGGTAAAAGAGTGATATTTGACATTCACACTCGTACATTTTCTACCTTTTTTGTTGGGTGCACTTAGTATTTTGAGTGGTGAGATTTCAATAGGAAGCCATATTTTTTATTATATTCTTCTCCAACTTAAATTATCGGTCTTGGCAATGCGGATCATGGTATTCAATTCAACCATTCATGTCCTTTGCAGTACTTCATCTGCTATGCTAGACTGGTTTGCCTCCTACTTTTCTTGTAATACACAGAAAGTGGTATCCTGTTGTAACTCCTTTCATTCTTACTGTTTGGAGGGTGGACTACAGCATAGCTCAGTCTTGGATCTCTTCCCCTTCGCAGTGCTTATGATGACCCTAGGAGGTATTTTAAAAGGAGGAATCTGGCCTGTCATTGCTATGCTGATGACAGTCAGCTTTAGCTCTCTTTGCTCTGGAATACTTTTCGACCTTGCATTCCTTTGCAGATGATTCAGGTTTGAACTTGCATTCCTTTGCAGATGATTCAGGCTTGAACTTGCATTCCTTTGCAGATGATTCAGGGTTGAGCTTGCAATCCTTTGCAGATGATTCAGGCTTGAGCTTGCATTCCTTTGCAGATGATTCAGGGTTGAGCTTGCATTCCTTTGCAGATGATTCAGGGCTGAGCTTGCAGTCATTTTCAGATGATTCAGGGTTAAGCTTGCATTCCTTTGCAGATGATTCAGGGTTGAGCTTGCATTCCTTTGCAGATGATTCAGGGTTGAGCTTGCATTCCTTTGCAGATGATTCAGGCTTGAGCTTGCATTCCTTTGCAGATGATTCAGGCTTGAGCTTGCATTCCTTTGCAGATAATTCAGGGTTGAGCTTGTATTCCTTTGCAGATGATTCAGGGTTGAGCTTGCATTCCTTTGCAGATGATTCAGGGTTGAGCTTGCATTCCTTTGCAGATGATTCAGGGTTGAGCTTGCATTCCTTTGCAGATGATTCAGGGTTGAGCTTGCACTGCTTTGCAGATGATTCAGGCTTGAGCTTGCATTCCTTTGCAAATAATTCAGGGTTGAGCTTGCATTCCTATGCAGATGATTTAGGGTTGAGCTTGCATTCCTTTGCAGATGATTCAGGCTTGAGCTTGCATTCCTTTGCAGATAATTCAGGGTTGAGCTTGCACTCCTTTGCAGATCATTCAGGATTGAGCTTGCATTCCTTTGCAGATGATTCAGGGTTGAGCTTGCTTTCCTTAGCAGATGATTCAGGGTTTGAGCTTGCATTCCTTTGCAGATGATTCAGGGTTGAGCTTGCATTCCTTTGCAGATGATTCAGGGTTGAGCTTGCATTCCTTTGCAGATGATTCAGGGTTGAGCTTACATTCATTTGCAGATGATTCAGGTTTGAGCTTGCATTCCTTTGCAGATGATTCATGAATTATTCATTCTTGGCTCATTAGTAATTGTTTGAAGTTGAACACGCCCAAAACTGAAGCCTGGGCTATTTATGTCTTACTAGGGGATTTCTTTGCCTTGACACTTTCACCTTTTATTATGACAACAAAAGGATGGGATTCATCCAGAAAGCGCAGGGCCTTTGTGTTGCCCTTGACAACCAGCTGAAACTTAGGGACCAGATGTCTGCTGTAGCAAAAACTAGCTCTTCCTCATTGACTAATGTTGGCAGAATTAGGCACTTTGTATTTTCCGAGGATCCATTTGTTGTCATCCTTGCACTCTTCTCTCATTTTCATAAACGATCTTCTAACAGGATTCCATAAACTTCATGTGCTTCTTTATGCTGATGACATTATACTCACCAAATCTAGCAAACACTCCCTTCTTCTTCAAAATTAGCAACAAGGTGACTTCAATACCCCATGAAACTGATTGTCATCCAACAACTTACTGTAGCTACTAACCCACAAAGAACAATGCTGTGTTTGTAGGAACCTCAAAAAACTAAACTGTCTCCCATGTTTTGTAATAAAAGATCCTGTTGGATCTATTCTTACTTCTGTAACAGAACATATTTTGGGATTATCTTTGATCATATTTCATCCTTCCAGATACCCTTCCACACACTAACACAACCAGATAAGATGCTAAACCAGCTCATCTGTCTGCAGATTTCCACTCTTTTAACTCCTGAAGCAGGACGAGCCATAGCCTTGATGTGCTCAACCTGAGGTTGGAGTTTTTGATTCCATTAAAAGTAACTCTAACCAAAATAAAGCTACTCTTCACACAACTAAAAATAAAATCCCAAGGTTCATGCATGTAGCGTAACGTAATGAACATTACTTTGCCTCCATTCAAATATCAAAATGGCTGCCCATCACCAAAAACTGCTTTTCTCTGAATCATCCTTGATATTTAAGATTCTCCACAGTTCCTACTGTTCTCCTCTCAGGTTTTCCTTTTCAGTACATTCCTCTGACTAGTCACTCAGGACTACGGGCACCTAACAACTTGATAGACACACATACCATCTCTCAAAAGGGGAGACAGTTTTCTCTAAAACAGCTCCTGCTACTTGAAATTCATTGTAAACAGTCTACAAAGAAACAACTTTAAACAGTTCTGGAAGAAATGTAATCAGTACCTAGAAAAATTAATTACACATGCTTTATTGATGATGATTAACTAAAGCTGCCCCAATACTTATAGCTTTATGTTATCAATCATTCCTTGTTTTCTCACTGTGTCCTGTCATCTTTATTAGTTGTTCATTTTATTTATATAAATTCAGTATAACAATTAATAATTTAGTCTGACTATCTAGTTTAATATAATTTACCTAACATTTATTGTACTGTAGTTTCATGAATTGTCATGATGATTTAGCCTCAAGTCATGACTGAAAATGGTCTCTGACTAGCTACTCCATCTGGTTAATGAAGTTAAATTGATAAATACGTGGTTCCCTCTCAGTTTGTTTGTTGCAGAGTCCTTTATCTCAGGCTTCCTGACAGTAAGATTGCATAGTTACAGCTTGTGCAAAACTCTGCAACCCAGTAATTACTACTATACATCATTATAAGCATGCTACTCCAGGGCTGCGTGGCCTGTATTCGCTACTCACATGATTTTGTATAATATACAAAATCTTAGTTGTTAGTTTTTATGCCCTTACATGATGAGAGTCTCTCTTACCTGAAAGAGTTAATCATTCCTTATCATTCAGCAAGGGCATTTCAGTCTGCCACCTTGGAACTGTTAATACGTCCTAGGTCATTGCTCAAATCATCTGGAACATGATTTTTTCCATATCAGGCACTGCACCTCAAATCTGCTACCTTATTGGCTGGGAGTGTTCCACACTGGCCTCCTTCTTTCGGCATACCCCAAAATAACAATCGTTAGACTGAAAGATCAGTGACAACCACATGAATTGCTTAAGTTTTGCCTCAATTTGCATTTTTGACTATTCCTATCATTTGTCAGTGTTTAATATACATGATTTATTGCTATATTTTCTAAATATTGTGTATTTTTCTGTTTAGTTCTTTGCTGAATATCATTTAAACAAAACTGAATTTAATTTAAATCAATTTATTGTAAAATAGTCATTCTGGACTGCAGAAAAAAAAGACTTCCTATGGAGCTGTTTGATCAAACAGTCTGTCATTCAATGTGGTTTTAACCTATTGCTCTTCTCCTGGCCTCTTCATAAAACTTCATCTTGGATTTTTTGTTCATTCTTTCTCTAGCTGATGTTTCTGTCCTGGCTATTAAGTTTTGAACAGGTCCTAAAAATACACAAGGTAGAATGAATAAAGCTCCTGTAACTTCTCTGTTTTTTTATACCTTTACACTTCTAGGGAAGCCTCTTTATTTTGGAATCCTAATGTTTCATAATTTCACAGTTTACCTGATTATGGCTATGTGCCTTTCTATCTCTGCTCTGGACCATTCTGAAGTAATCCTCCAGTATCATATCCTAAGATTTTGACAGAAATATTAAAAATGGACACTAATGAATGACAGTCCTTTGACTTAATTAACCACCTTTGGTATTCCAGACAGAGAAAAAATATCCACCTCTAGGATAACTGTGCCAGCTAATGTAGATATCACTGGCACTGTAACAGGAACTGCGTCTTGTCATTCATCAGGAGCATTATTTACTGAAAATCATTTATAGAATCAAATAAGACAATAATGGCTTCCTTCCTTCCTTCTTTGTTCTTTTTTCAATTCTGACAATCAGCATAGGTAATCTTTCAATTTGGGTAGTGTTAGATTTGGTTCCTCCTCACCTTAGTGATGCTCCATCTCTTGAAAAAACACTACATGCATCCCATTAAACTAAAATGACAAGTAAATAAACGTGCAAGAAAGCCATTAAAAAAATCTCTAGAGAGTGTTTCTACCCCTGCACACCAAATTGGGGAGCTGCCCTCAAACCACTAATTTTACATGCTAACACAGAAGTCACATAACTGCAAAGAAAAAGAAGACATTTATACCCTTCCAGTATGAGTGGACAAAAATTAATGCAATGAGGACTGAAATCCCTGCACTGCATTTTCCGGAAAAAACAAAAAACTTCCAAAAAACACTTTTTAAGTTTTTTTTTTCCTGGAAGAAAGCCCCTCAGCACCCCGGATGGGAGGCACCCCCCCTTAAACTTTTATATACCAACTCCATGGTTGCACTTACTCGAACAGGTGGAAATTTCCCCCAAAATGACATCATTGATGCCTCAACTCAGTGGCAGTGATTTCTTATGGAGGAATTACACTTGTCAGTGGGTTGAATCTCGGATAATTGAAGTGCAGAGGTTTATTCTTGTTCCACCTGTAGGTTACCTATTTATACTATAATATGTTGTTTGCTTCCCATGCTGAGTACTTCCACAGCCTCCATAACTCCAAATTTCAACAGTCCAATTTTATAGACTAGGAAGTTATAAAATGACACTGCAAATGCTACTTGAGAAACATAATATTGGTAATTTGGGGTGTTACCTTAGTTTCATATTGCCTACACTTTCTGAAGCATAGTCTTTTTCATAAACTGACACATTTAATTCATTCTGGTAGTCTTTCTTTTTAGACTGTCAGCCTGTCAATCATTTTTCTTACTTTTCCCCATCTCCCTGTTCTGCATATTTATTTTTTATTTTATTAATTTATGAACTAGTTAAGCCCACTGGACATGTGACCCTTTTTAGGGGTCACCCATCAGCCCTGTCTGGTTAAGTGACTTGCACAGAATCACATAGTAGACAAACAGAGGTGGAAACATTCCAACCTTGTCTATTTGAAAATGGGAAGCAGCTCACTAACAGTTCAGAGCCTTAATCCTCTGCACTAACTGATACATAGTAGTCAGCCCTTTGTAGCATGTTTTTCTGTTTCCTGCTTAGTTTTAGTTGTGGGTAATGCTTTTGAGTCATCGCATTCAGCACTGATATTTCCATGTTCTTTTAGCTAAACTGTCATAGTTCTCGCCTTCATTTGTTAAAATAAGTAGATACTTTCAGATATAGCTTACAAAGCTAATCTAGTCATTCTTGTAAATTGCCTTGAACATGTAGGACATTTACCTCAAAGCCCACCTTACTATACACAAAGGTGGCTTGGTTCTAGAGCCATTGGATTTTTTTATGGATATGAGATCTGTTATCAATACAGTAGCATTTCTAACCAGATGTGTGTGTATATACATATATATATATATATATATATATATATATATATATATATATATATATATATATATATACACACACACACACACACACACACACACACACACATATATATATATATATAATATATATATATATATATATATATATATATATATATATATATATATATATATATATATATATATATATATATATATATATAAATAAGAACATTCAGTCTCAGTATAGCAAAGGAATGTTTGGTCTGAAAATGCATATTCTTACCGTTTTCTAGGAAATCTGATATAAACATCCAGACTGGCCATTAAGTGGCCATTTTATTTTTGAGTTCATTACACCCAATCCACAAAATTTGGATTTATTTCTGAAAGTGCTTCACAGTCAAGGCCTGAATAAATTGTTAGTGTTTACGAACTTGAGATGTGTTTCAGAGTATCTAAAAACTTTTGTTGTCTATATCTCCATTTAAAAATGTCTTTCTTCACTCTGTCTTTCACTAGAGCAATTTTTGTGCTAAACTGAAATGCGCTGTAGTTTTTATAAAACTTGTGCTGTAGTTTTTCATACAAAGCAGACATCTGACACAGTTGGCAGTGCATTTATGAAATATGAAGTGCAATGATGTGGTTAGGATCAGTAGACATTTCTTCTGAAAAAAAAATATAAAAATTTAGTTTACTCTTCTGAAGCTGACACTTATTTCCATTTAAAATAAACCCAGAATCTTCCACTTGAGAGCATTTAGATTACTTACTGATACAGAATGCTGTACAGGGATTGTTAAGGTTCTATTTTTATTGACTGTTAACTTGCTTTGTGGATTTGAGTAATATCATCAGTGGATTTATGTTATTTTTTTGTTGATTGTGCTTGCTTAATTTTCTTTAAAATTTGCACATTTATAACAGAGCTTAGTTTGCTTGTACTGTAAACTCCGTTTTTTGCACTGGAATTATGAAAATGTAATGTGGGGGCTGTCTTATTTGTTAGGTGTTTGCTTTTTCTCCACATAGCATTTCTTTTTGAGGTCTTTATTCTTCTTGTGGCTTTATGTTTTATTTTAATTACAGTGATTCATCTCACTTTCTTTCCTGTTTTTGCCATAAACTATTATGCCATCAGTGAAGTTTCTTAGACCAGTACGTCTGGAAAAAGTCGTCATGATCTTGATCTCAAGATGTGTCAAGCTATTAGTCACCTGAGCTAAGATCTTGTTTGCTGAACACAGTCTTCCCATTTAACTCAATAATTATATCTGCTCTCAGTGAGAAATTTCACTTCCTTTGTATGGCCTGATTATCTAATCTCACACCCATACATATCTTAACTTCGTTTTGACTTTTGGGTTTGAATGGTGCCACATGGAAACTCAAGTTGTAGATTTTGGCATTGTTGTCAATAACGACTTTTTATTTTAAGTTCTTTAATTCATGATCCACCCTTTGTTTTAGATGAAAGATGATGTAGCTGTATAGGATCACCCATACTATATATGGACACATTATAATACTCTCTAAATAAGTTAATAGTGCTACTTTTTTGCTAGTCATATCTTATCTTTGAAACATTCTTCCCTATCTCACAGCTACACTTTTTATTGCATTCACTATCTTTTATTTACTGCTCTGTATTTTCCTTGCCTGCATTTTAGGTAATTTTAGTAATCTTACACAATTTCACATGCTCTCAAATGTAATGCTGTTTTCACATTTCTCTTTCTTTTTCTTGAGAGTATGATTTAAGTTTCTCTCTCTCTATCAAAGTCATTAAATTAGCAGTTATTTATCAGGAATTTCAGTTTTGCAAAATAAATGTTTATAGACTATTGGTTTTCTTGGGCTAAATTTCTAAATGTCTGTCAAGAATAATATTTTGGAGGGGTCAGAAGTATTTTTCAGCCTCTTTTTGACAGCACTGTAATTGCTTCATCAAACATTATCATGTGTATGCTGTAAACTTCCTCTCCAGACATACATGATAATAATGTTTCTTTTTCGTTTTATCTCATTTGTGATATTTATATAAGTAAATAATTGCTCAATCTAGCCACATCTGTTGTTGAATACTAGAACAGGACTTTGTAATGTTTTTCCTTTTTTATCCCATGGTTAAATGCTGGGCAGAAGAAGGATAGCCTGCTGCCTCCTGTTAACGCTAAACTAGAATATAGAATTCTACTGGCTAGTTTACAGCAGGCAGCTCAGGGTGTTTCCCAGGCCATGGAAGGCTATGGGGACTCAGTATATAGAGGCTTCCAGTGTGGACAGCCATAGCCATAACCCTTCTCCTATCAATATAGGGGTTGCAGAGTTATCCAAATGTTGTGGCCAAGCAATAAATCTTAGCAGCTTTCAATTTTGGGATCTCCTTGAAATCTCATTACTCCCTTTCTTCAGCCATGTGCAAGAATTTGCATTCAACCATCGACAAAGAGCAAGTAGTTCAAGACATCATTGTAAAGCTGGTAGGATTTTGGGTCCTTTCTTTTTCTCCTCTTCTCCCACTTTTATTGTGTCTCCCTTGGAGCTGGTTCAAAAAAGGTTGGGGAATTTTGACTTATCCATCAATTTGTTATTCTCTCAAGAATCCTTGGTCAATGATGGGATTAATAAGGAAGCACTTAAGGTGCAGTATGGAATATGGGATGATGTCATTAAGATCAGCAGAATGTTTTTTGATCCATGTTTGGCCAAATCAGATATTGAGTATGTGTACTGTCTCCTGGCAGTGAAGGAGGAGGACTGGCATCTCTTAGGGATGCATTTTATTGGCCAGTTTTAAGTGGCCTGTGAAGGCTGCTGGCCTAGCCAGATAGAATTTTATAGATAATTCTATCATTTGTAAATATTAATGTAAGCCCAGGCTTGTTGTCTTAAATGGAAAAGACTGCTGTTAGATGTGGAACTGAAAAAAATGAAACAGTGCTCTCTGCTGACCAAGTAAAACATGTTGTGACCCTTTGATGAAGATATTTTTCTATTGTCTTAACCACAAGTTAAATTGCTAGATTTAAACATGCAAATGTATTTTTATTGCTCTGCTTCCTGACCAGCTGCAAGATGACACAAACAGATGTTAAGAATGTAAATGTAGTTTCTGTTAGCCTGAGAACCCAGTGAAGTGTGAAGAATAATATAATGGGAACCAGAAATGTGATTTTAAAAACAGAGAGAATCAGACAGCATTAAGCATTTTTGTCTTGACCATCCAACTCATCAGCACTGCCTGTGTTCTATATGTAAGCAATTTTAGAAGTGTGTTTTCTCTTAGAAATAGCTAGAAACTAGAAAGACTAGACTAAGTTTTTTATGTGATGTCAGAACTGTACTACTGAATTATTTTAAGTATTTATCTGTGATCTCTGAACTCTTGACTAGCACTGTATAGTAAAAATATTGTCTTGTGTTTTTAATTATTTTTTATTAAATATTTTTAAACCTTTCAGCTGTGGCTGTTTTGTGTAGTGATAATTTAAGCTCTTAAGAGTACTTGCATGCCTCTGGTAAAATTGTACAAAGCCACTCCTATAGCTTTAGCCCTGGGCGATACTACCAATTGGATAACAATATTGCACAGTAATAATTGGACACCCTTTTAAATGCCTTTGAGTTGCTGATAAATATTAGCTGTGTGGTGGATGTGATTTCTGCCATATAGCCTGGGTAAAAAGGGCACAGCTGGAGAACCTGTGCTAGCCATATCCAGGAGTGTATGTGTGGTTGTATAAACTCTTATCTCAAAGTTTGTGTGTGTCAGCTACTTGGGCAAGGACACAAAGCACTGGTTGGACAGAGAGGGTGCTGGAGATTTTAGCTTGCCCAGCTGGCTGAGATCTGGACCCTATAGCTTTGCCAGTGAGGAGTCTTATTGGGGACCTGGAGAGCAAGGGACCAACCAGCCCTAGACTGACTGTGATCTCTGTGTGCTCTTAAGAGAAATTGCACTTTACTGTGTGGATTTGTTATCCATTTCTCCTATATGAGACACCCCTCACTGGTGTTAGAGGTGAGGATTGAGGCTCCTTGATTGCTGGGCCTGTGCATGGGCATCACATATTAATTGTTTGGCAGTGGTGGGATATCCACACCACATATTAATTGGTTGGCAAATACTAATTGGCTAGTAGTGGTGTGGATAGAGTGAATCCTGTAGCTTGTGTATAGTGAGCTTTGAATGTGTTTTGTACTCTAAATCAGCCATGCAGGGAATACTTAGAGTTCAGGTCACAATTGTTTAATTTCTTTTGTTAGCTTAGTTAGTTAGGGTGAGCAGGCAGCCAGCAGAGGAGTATGGAAAGCTGACAAGGAGCCAGCTGGCGGAGATGTGCCAGGGTAGGGGACTGGTGCATGGAAACCTCACTAAGACAGACCTGATTTCAGCCTTGGGTTACAACTGCATCAGAAAACAGCAACCAGGAGGACAATCAGACTGGCATTGGAGATATAATACCCTCGGAGAATGGACAGCTCAACCTTTCTGCAGAGGACTTAAAATCCATCTGGAGCTAAAGAGACTTGAGTTGGAGGCCAGGTGTTTGGAGATAGAAGCAACTGAGAGACAGGGGAGTCTACAGGCTTAGGAGAATGAGAAACTGCTATTCCTGGAAGCTGAGGAAAAGGAGAGGCAGAGGCAGCATGAGAAGGAGATGCTGACTCTTTGCCAGAGTCATGGAGGTAATGGAGAGGGGAGTAAATGGACCCCAGAAGCACAACAAGTCAGTAAATTTCTTCCGCAGTTTAAAGAGGGGGATATTTGTTTTAGTTTAATTCATATATTTGAGAGGGTATGCAAACAGTATGGTGTTGACCAAAGGCTCTGTCTATGGTTCCTGACACCCTTACTCCATGATTAAGCTGTAACTGTATTGTCAAAAATGTCTGACGTTGCATGTTTTGATTATACTGCTGTTAAAAAGCATTTGTAAGAATTCTTTAAGCTAATACCTGAAGCATATAAGAAAAAGTTTCATGAGCATAGACGCAAAGCAGATGAAAGTGTGTGCGAATATGTTGCTGAACTGAGCACTTATTTCCATAGGTGGGTGAGTGGATGTCAGGTCACCACTTTTGAAGGGATGGCAGACCTTTTGGTGAGGGAACAAGCCCTTAGCACTTTGCCTGAGGACATGAGGATCTGGTTACCTGATAGACAATGTGCAACTTCAGATGAGTTGGGGAAGAAGGGAGACCTATATCTAACAAGCAGGGCAGCCTTGCACAGGAAAGGGACCCCCAGTACTGCTCATAGGTCTAAAGGAACCCATGGTGGGCAGCACAGACTGCCCCAACAGAATCTGCCAGTAGCAGGGGAAGCCTCTAGTCCAGGTACACACCCAGGACCTAAGGTTAAATGTTTTGAATGTAACCAGTGGGGCCATGTGGCATACAGGTGTCCACAGAGGCAAGGTGGGGAACAAAAGTTGAGGGAGCCAGTAAGTGGGAAAGATAAAATGCCAATAGTAGGTTGTCTTGAGACAAAGAGGGCATTGAACTACCACTGTGCAGATGTCCTGATAGGGAAGGATTTGTATGAGGCAGTGCCATGTGCTTATGCAGTTACACGCAGTCAGGCTAAAGACAAGCATGTGGGTCTGGTAGCCTGGGGGAGACCCAGACAGACTGCATACTTGCAGCCAGAACTGGTTAGGTGGTTACTTCAGGGAGGGAGCTACGCTGTAGCAGTGAGACTTAAGGTGAGCCACAGCTGCTTGTGGGTACTGATGGTCCCTTGGACAGAGTGACTGCAAAGGTAGAGGTGAGTAGTAGTACCCAGGCTGACAGTGAGGCACCACTGTCTGAGGATGCCAGACTTCCTGTGGAAGGGGAGCTGGGATGAGTTACAAGGAGAGAGTTGAGACAGGCTCAGCTCTCAGACCCTACATTGCAAGGCCTGAGGCAGGTAGCTAGGGAGGCACCTGATTCTCAAGGAAAGGGAGAATCTGTATACTGGGACAAAGGGTTACTATACAGAGAGTGGACCCATGAGGGAGGGCTAGAAAGTGAGAGAGTACAGCAGTTGGTAATGCCTAGAGCCTACCCTCTGGTGCTTCTAGCTATAGCCCATGATATTCCCTTTGCGGGTCATATGGGCATAAAACATACAAAGAAGTGTATTATGCAGAACTTCTATTGGCCTGGAATTTCCAGAGATGTAACAGGGTACTGCAGGACCTGTGAGCAGTGCCAAAAGGTAGGCAAGGCAGGAGACAAGGTGAAAGCTCCTTTGATGCCTTTGCCTGTGATTGAGGAGCCATTTCAGAGATAGCTATGGGTATTGTGGGTCCTCTAAGTACCCCAAGTTCCACAGGGAAAAAGTATATCCTAGTGGAAGTGGATTATGCTACACGATACCCTGAGGCAGTGGCTTTGTCCTCCATTGAGGCAGAGAAGGTGGCAAATGCTTTGTTAGAGATTTTCAGCAGGGTAGGTTTCCCAAATGAAATACTGACTGACCAAGGTGCCAATTTCATGTCAGACCTGCTGGCATGTCTGTGGAAGTCCTGTGGGGTGAAGCACATGAAGACCACCCCATTCCATCCCCAGACTGATGGTCTTGTTGAGAGGTTAAATTTTACAGTCAAGTCCATGCTACAGGCATTTGTGGATCAGTTTAAGAGGGAGTGGGACAAATATTTGCCCCATCTGTTTGTTACAGAGAAGTTCCCCAGGAATCCACAGGTTTTCCACTCTTTGAGTTGCTATATGGGCATATGGTGAGAGGACCTCTAGATTTAATTCAAGATGAGCAGGAAGGTGACTGTGAGTCTCACAAGGAGTCTGTTGTAGCATACATCCTAAACCTCAGGGCAAAGCTCAGGGAACTCAAGGGCTTGGCCCAGGAGAACCTGGCAGAAGCCCAACAACAGAAAAAGGTGTGGTATGACAGGAATGCTCGAGCTAGAGAGTATGCTGTGGGGCAGCAGGTAATGGTTCTCATTCCTGTCCGACACAACAAACTGCAAGCTGCTTGGGAGGGATCCTACAAGGTGGTAAGAAAGGTAAGTGATGTTAACTACATGGTGGAACTGCTAGGCAGATGGCAGGGGCACAAATTGCACCATATTAACATGATGAAGCCTTACCATGATAGGGAGGCCTTTGTGATGAACATTTGCAGTGGATTGCAGGAGGAGTCTGAGGAAGATCTGGAGACTGATCTCCTCAGTGAGGCTCTGGCTGACACCTCAGTGGAATGGGTATCACTGTCCCAGCATCTATCTCCTACCCAGGTTCAAGAAATCTGAGCAGTGTTGCAGGAATTTGGGGACATGTTCACTGGGAAACCAGGGTGCACCCACCTGGGGCAGGGCAGCACCAGGTGAACACAGGACCCCAAAGGCCTATTAGGCACACCCCTTTATAGAGTGTATGAGAGAGTAAAACAGACTCTGAGGCAGCACCAGGTTCTGTGTGGACTACAGGAAATTAAATAATCGCACAGTGTCAGATGCTTAACCCATGCCTAGGCTAGAGCAGCTGGGTGGGGCTAAGTATCTTACAACCATTGATCTTACCAAGGGTTACTAGCAGGTGCCCTTGACTCCCAGTGCTAGAGAAAAGTCAGCCTTTGTGACTGTTTTTGGTTTGTATGAGTTCACCAAGATGCCCTTTGGAATGAAGAATGCCCCAGCAACTTTCCAGAGGCTGGTAGATCATATCCTAGCAGGAGCAAGAGGGTTTGCCCCAGCTTACCTAGATGATATTGCCATCTACAGCCATTCCTGGCCAGAGCACCTTCAGCATTTCAGGGAGATGCTGGACAGACTACAGAGGGCAGGGTTGACCATTAAGCCGAGCAAATGTCAGGTAGGTATGGCAGAGGTCTCCTACCTAGGACATAGAGTGGGGAGTGGTAAGATAAGGCCAGAATCCACCAAAGTGGAAGCCAGTCAGGCATGGCCTGCACCTGTTACTAAAAATCAGGTGATGGCATTTTTAGGGACAGCAGGGTACTACAGAAAGTTCATCCTCAGTTATAGTACCATAGCTGCTCCCCTTACAGACCTGTTTGAAAACAAGGATTAGAACAGGCCAAAAGATAAGGTAGTGTGGATCCCAGCATGTGAACAGGCATTCCATTTCATTTAAGCCAGGTTAAAGAAGCTTAACCTGGGAAGACCCCTGTGTTAGCCAGTCCTTTAAGATTACAGCATATCAATTATCAATAATTTGTTGTGCAGGTGAATGCTTTGAACCATGGGGTGGGGGCTGTACTTAGCCAGATTTTTTCAGAGGGAGAAAAGCACCCAGTGGTTTATCTCAGCCTTATCTGTATGGAAGGAAATTCACTGTTATGACAGGTCACAACCCCCTAACATGGTTAAACAGAGCCAGGCATAAAAATGCCAAGTTGCTAACTTGGAGCCTTGGGTTGCAAGCATATGATATGTCAGTGCAGCACCAAATAGAGTTGTCTGAATTAGGTGGCTTGTAATGCCAATGCAGATGGGCTCTCAAGACAGGGAATGGGGTAAGGTATACTCACATAGACCTAACCCTCTCAAGCAGTGTTTCTCAAGGGTGTATGCACTAGTGAAAACTAGCTGAAATGTTGTTGCTTTATCTCCATCTTGTGAATGTTTGTATTGAAATGTGAAGATTGGCTGATTAATAGTTAGCCAGATAGAATTTTATAGATAATTCTATCATTTGTAAATATTAATGTAAGGGACAGGCTTGTTGTCTTAAATGGAAAAGACTTCTGTTAGATGTGGAACTGAAAAAAAATAAACAACAGTGCTCTCTGCTGACCACGTAAAACATGTTGTGACCCTTTGATCTAAAGTTGGCTCCAGCCAGTTTAGATGAAGACTCTTTTTCTATTGTTTTAACCAAGAGTTAAATTGCTAGATTTAAACATACAAATGTATTTTTGTTGCTCTGCTTCCTGACCAGCTGCAATATAACACAAGCAGACGTTAAGAATGTAAATGTAGTTTCTGTTAGCCTGGGAACCTAGGGAAGTGTGGTGAATGATGTAATGGGAACCAGGAATGTGATTTTAAAAACAGAGAGAATTAGACAGCATTAAGCATTTTTGTCTTAACTATCCAACTCATCAGCACTGCCTTTGTTTTATATGTAAGTTATTTTAGAAGTGTGTTTTCTCTTAGAAATAGCTAGAAACTAGAAAGATTAGACTGTGTTTTTCTGTGATGTCAGAACTGTACTACTGAATTATTTTAAGTATTTTTCTGTGATCTCTGAACTCTAGACTAGCACTGTGTAGTAAAACATATTGTCTTGTGTTTTAATTATTTATTATTAAATATTTTAAAATATTTCAACTGTGGCTGTTTTGTGTAGAGATAATTTAAGCTCTTATATCTTGCATGTCTTTGGTAAGCCACTCCTATGCCAAGCCTAGCTTTTTTAGCCCTGGGCAATACTACATATTTAATAATAATAATGCACAATAATAATTGGACACCCTTGTAGCAGCTGATGAGCAGCTGATAAATATTGGGTGGGTGGTGGCAGTTTATTCTACTATATAGTATGTGTAAAGCAAGCAGCCCCCCCGGGAGTATCTGTATGGGTGTATAAACTCTTACCTCAAAGAGTGTGTGTGTCAGCTACTTGGGCAGAAACACAAAGCACTGGTTTGACAGAGAGGGTGCTGGAGATTTTAGCTTGCCCAGCTGGCTGAGATCTGGACCCTATAGCTGTGCCAGTGGAGAGTCTTATTGGGGACCTGGAGAGCAAGGGAGTGACCAGCCCTGGACTGACTGTGATCTCTGTGTGCTCTTAAGGGAAATTGCACTTTACTATGTGTATTTGTTATCCATTCCTCCTTTATGAGAAGCCCCTCACTGGTGTTAGTGCTGAGGATTGAGGCTCCTTGATTGCTGGGCCAGGGCACGGGCATCACATGGCCATTTTCTTTTTGATTTCATTACATCTAATCCACAAAATTTGGATTTATTTCTGAAAGTGCTTCAAAGTCAGGGCCTGAATGAATTGTTATTGTTTACAAACTTGAGATGTGTTTCAGACTATCTAAAAACTTCTGATGTTTATATCTCCATTTAAAAATGACTTTCTTCACTCTGTTTGTCACTAGAGCAATCTTTGTGCTAAACTGAAATGTGCTGTAGTTTTTATAAAATTTTGCTGTAGTTTTTTCATACAAAGCAGACATCTGACACAGTTGGCAGTGCATTTATGAAATATGAAGTGCATTGATGTGGTTAGGATCAGCAGACATTTCTTCCAAAATAAAAATATAAAAATTTAGTTTACTTTTCTGAAGCTCACACTTATTTCTATTTAAAATAAACCCAGAATCTTCCACTTGAGAGCATTTAGATTACTTACTGATACAGAATGCTGTACAGGGATTGTCAAGATTCTATTTTTATTGACTGTTAACTTGCTTTGTGGATTTGAGTAGTATCGTCACTGGATTTATATTATTTTTTTGTTGATTGTACTTGCTTAATTTTCTTTAAAATTTGCAGATTTATAACAGAGCTGTTAGTTTGCTTGCACTGTAAACTCCATTTTTTGCATTGGAATTATGAAAATGCAATGTGGGGGCTGTCTTATTTGTTAGGTGTTTTCTTTTTCTCCACATATCATTTCTTTTTGGAGTCTTTATTCTTCTTGTGGCTTTATATTTTATTTTAATTACAGTGATTCATCTCACTTTCTTTCCTGTTTTTGCCATAAACTATTATGCCATCAGTGAAGTTTCTTAGACCAGTATGTGTGGAAAAAGTCGTCATGATCTTGATCTCAAGATGTGTCAAGCTATTAGTCACCTGAACTAAGATCTTGTTTGCTGAACACAGTCTTCCCATTTAACTCAGTAATTATGATATCTGCTCTCAGTGAGAAATTTCACTTCCTTTGTATGGCCTGATTATCTAATCTCACATCCATACATATCTTAACTTCGTTTTGACTTTTGGGTTTGAATGGTGCCACATGGAAACTCAAGTTGTAGATTTTGGCATTGTTGTCAATAACAACTTTTTATTTTAAGTTCATTAATTCATGCTAAACCCTTTGTTTTAGATGAAAGGTGATGTATATGTATAGGATCACCCATACTATATATGGCCACATTATAATACTCTCTAAATAAGTTAATAGTGCAACTTTTTTGCTAGTCATATCTTATCTTTGAAACATTCTTCCCTATCTGACAGCTGCACTTTTTATTGCATTCACTGTCTTTTATTTTCTGCTCTGCATTTTCCTTGCCTGCATTTTAGGTACTTTTAGTAATCTTACACAATTTAACATGCCGTCAAATGTAATGCTGCTTGCATGTTTCTCTTTCTTTTTCTTGATAGGCAGTCTGTATGATTTAAGTTTCTCTCTCTTTCTATCAAAATCATTAAATTAGCAGTTATTTGTCAGGAATTTCAGTTTTGTAAAATAAATGTTTATAGACTCTTGGTTTTCTTTCTTGGGCTAAATTTCTAAATGTCTGTTAAGAAAAATATTTTGGAGAGGTCAGTCAGCCTTTTTTTGACCGCATTGTAATTGCTTCATCTAACATTGTCATGTGTATCCTGTAAACTTCCTCTCCAGCCATACATGATAATAATGTTTCTTTTTTGTTTTATCTCATTTGTGATATTTATAAAAGTAAATAATTGCTCAGTATAGCCACATCTGTTGGTGAATGCTAGAACAGGGCTTTCTAATGTTTTTCCTTTTTTTTCCCATGGTTAAATGCTGGGCAAAAGAAGGACTGCCTGCTGACCCCTGTTAATGATAAACTAGAATATAGAATTCTACTGGCTAGTTTGCAGCAGGCAGCTCAGGGTGTTTTCCAGGCCATGGAAGGCTATGGGGGCTCAGTATCTAGAGGCTTCCAGTGTGGGCAGCCATAGCCATAACCCTTCTCCTATCAATGTAAGGGTTGCAGAGTTATCCAAATGTTGTGGCCAAGCAATAAATCTTAGCAGCTTTCAATTTTGAGATCTCCCTGAAATCTGATTCCACCCTTTCTTCAGCCATGTGCAAGAATTGGCATTCAACCATCGACTAAGAGAAAGTAGTTCAGGACATCATTGTAAAGCTGGTAGGATTTGAGGTCCTTTCTTTTTCTCCTCTTCTCCCACTTTTAGAGTGTCTCCCTTGGAGCTAGTTCAAAAGAAGAAGGTTGGGGAATTTTGACTTATTCATCAATTTGTTATTCTCACAAGAATCTTTGGTCAATAATGGGATTAATAAGGAAGCACTTAAGGTGCAGTATGGAACATGGGATGATGTCATTAAGATCAGCAGAATATTTTTTGATCCATGTTTGGCCAGATCGGATATTGAGTATGTGTACTGTCTCCTGACAGTTAAGGAGGAGGACTGGCATCTCATAGGGATGCATTTTAATGGCCAGTTTTTCTTCAATGCAGTACTCCCATGGGCTGTGCTGTGGTCAGCACCACTTTTGAGAGTTTCAGCTTAGTGCTGCAATGGTACTGTCAGGAAAAATCCATACATCAAGCAGCGGCTCATTACTTAGACAATTTTCCAGTAGCTGGGAAGGATCACCAGGTGCTATAGAAGGCCTGTAGCTTTTCAATGAACTGTGCAGGGGTTGGAGGTTTCACTTACAGTAGATAAGGTCAGTTAGTGCTGTTTTTGTGGATGGATGTGGATACTGAGGGCTCTATATTTCAGTTACCCCAGTTCAAGCTACAATGACTGAAGGAAGGCATTATGAAGTTTCTTCTGATGTCAAAATTGAGGGTTTGGGAAGCCACAGGCCTACTGGGTTTGCTCGGTTTTGCTTGCAGTGCCACAACTCCCAGCAGGACATTCATCAAGTCTGTTGCCAACTTGTTGAGGGGCAGCAAGTAGAAGCACCACTCAGTGAGAGTGACTGGAAGAGTGAAAGAGGACCTCCCCATTTGGAGAGAGTTTTTATTAGACTTCCACAGTGTTTCCTTGTGGCAGGAAAAATGAGTGTCTTTGCAGACTTTGCATTTATTCACAAGATACCACAAGAAGAACTGGTATGGGGCCATATTGCCAGGGCAGCTGGCTTGTGAGCCCCTGATTGCCAGTTTGGGCCAAAGAGTGTAAAAACATATCATGCTTCTTGAACTCATGCCAGCTGGGTCACAACATTAGTATAGCAAGACTTATGTGTGAATCAAACAATTATATTTTATTCTGATAACCAGGCAGTGTTTCATGTATTTAGCAAGAAGAGCTGCAGATGTCTTTGGATTAAATCAATTCTGAGGATTTTGGTTTTAAGCAGTTTGTGAATACATTTTTCATGTGTAGGTAAGCATGTCTTAGGCAAGGACAAAAGATTTGCAGGTTCTGTTTCTCACTTGCAGATCCCTCTATCCCACAGCCTATATCCAGAGGCCAGAACAGGAGCCACTGCCATCCCTCCTCACCTTTAGCTGATTGGAGGATAGTGATCCATTTGTTGGGACACTTGTGGGCAGATAGCAGAACAAGATCTTATGTCCTTGCACAGTAGTCATTTTAACAATTTTGCTTGGAATTAGTCATTCGAGATTATGGTCCTTCCTTACTTTTGTGGTTCTTAGCAGACAGATGCGGCAAGAAGGAAGCAGTCAGGACTATTTTCATACATATAGCAGCCCTCAGTATTAAGTCCAAGGAATTCCTTCCTAATTTCAATAAATCTTGACTGTTAAAAATGTTACTAAAAGGCTGGGAAAAAGTTATGCAATCAGTGTGTGATCCTGGAAGACCCACTGGTAAGAAGCTATTGCAGCCAATAATAACAGAGGCCCACTTGGAATCACCTGATTACCCAATATATGCAGTGGCTGCCACATCGTTATTTTGCTTGTATTCATGGAGCTTTCTGGGTCAGGGAACTTCTGCTGTCCCTGTCTTGGATGTAGATAGTTATAACATACTCCTCTGTTTTCACTGGGGGACCCAGACCCAAGACAGTTTAGGCAGGGAAGGGGCAGGAAGTGATGCTGAATAAGCAGCTTTACCCACTATTGTTCCTGGTGCAGTCAGTAGCTACCTTAAGGAGTGTTGTCCCCCTCCAGTCAGTGCAGGTTATTAAAGGGACAGGGCAGTGATTTTCAATTTCTTGAGTTATGTACATTAATATTAATTTTATTCATAAATTTTGTCTTTTCTAACAGACAAGAATATTTTTATTGTGAGAAATTCTTTTGCTACCCAGTCAGCATCTGGGGCAGTGATCCAGGCAAATGGTAATGACTTTGGATTGAACATTGTAGTTTTTGATGTCATATGGAGAGGTGTACCATGCTTAAGGGTGTGCTTGTTGCAAGATGTTTTAGAAAACTTGTTGCAGCTGATTGGGCCCCCTTCATGCTGATGGGTATATTGGAGGTAATGCCTTGGGCAACATTCCTAAAAGGTGGCTGTCATCTATCATAGAGTGGATGTAGTCAAGGTTTAAGAATTTTCTACCAGGTGGAATCATCACTTGGCCTGCTACCATCCCAAAGCTGTTTTAGTGGCAAGCAGTGGTTCTGGCAGCCATGGTGTCTGTCTGGAAATTCATCAATCACAGGGTGGCAAGAGCAGCCCCTGATTTTATTTCTTGATGGAGTGAGTACTAAACTACACTGCTCAATATTTTGGTCAGAGTTGTCTATGGGTGATGGTATGGACAAGCATGTTGGGGCAGAGGGAGTACAGTACAGTGCACTATCCAGCCCTGGGGCATCTGATGGTGGTATTATGTTTAATGACTAACACTTGCATACTGTGAGTTGGAGCATTACATGAATTCTTGGGTTTTATTATTTATTTAACATTTGTTTACTAGGAAAGTCTGACTGGGACAGAGCCCAGTTTCAGTGGAGGCCCAGGCAGAAATGTTTCAGAAGCATGTCTTTAGAATGTGGGAGGAAACTGGAGCACCAGAAGAAAACCCTCGCAAAATCATGAATGCAGGGAGGACATGCAGACTGCACACAGAAGGCAGCCCAGCCGAGAATTGAACTGGAGAATCTCTTACTGTGAGGCAACAGCTCTAAACGCTGCACCACTTCGCTGCCCATGTGTATGTTTAATAAGCTCTGGTCACACTGGCTATCATTGTCAAGTGCGTTTATTGGAGCACAGGTGTTACTCAAATAAGTTTTGTATACAGAACTTGTTGTTGGGCACCAGTGCTCATGACAGACTGGGGGTATGTCTTAGTGGAAGGTATTTAAATTGGGGCTTAGGGCAACTGGTTGTCAAGTTTACAAGCAATATTGTTTCTCCCACTCTCCATCCCCTAAAGGGGTGGGCATGTTGTTGCCTTCCCCCCTTCAATTTTTCCAGGTTCCCTGAGTCTGAGCTGTTTCCTGGTGGACTGAGTGCTAGACCATGCTGCTCAAAGTTTCTGCCAGATTTGCTTATGGGCAATGGTATGGATGAGCATGTTGGGTGCAGTACAGTATGCTACCAGGTCCTGAGTCATCCAATGGTTGTAGTAGGATTATTAATTGAAACTTGCATACTGTGACTTGAAGTACGAGATGCATTGCTGGGTTTTAAATGTATGTTTAATAAACTCTGGTCACAGAGGTTCATAGGCAATTACTAGGCAATGACCCAGTGGCTGTTTTTAAGCCTAATCATGCTTCCCAAAGGTGACAATCAAACCCTGTACCTTGTGCCTGTAATGTAAGCACCATAACTATTATGCCAACATTCTTAAGTGTGTTTATTTGAGCATGGACATTAGACAATTCATAGTTGATAAGCTCTTTATTCAATGGTATCAGAACTTGCAGTGCAGAGTTCCAATTATACCACTGTCAAAGGCTAGTGTATTTACAATGAGATCATAATAAAACAGAGTAACTTTCCTGTGGTATGCTTTTTCACACAATTAGATAAGTACAAAAGAGTAGCCAACTTCCAATGAAAGGTTCCCACCTTCTCTTAAGGCAATTCAGTACTTTTCTAACAGCTGCTTACACACAAATATGCGCACATAAGAACATTTGCTTCCCTTTACTTTCTTTTATTTTTGTTCCCGTTTAGGTCCAGTTATTTTTTCAACTGCATACTCTGCCTTTTCAGTGAATATAGTGTTGAGCTACCGCCTGAGTCCTCCTAGGTTCTATTACATTTTGGCAATACCCTTGGCTGATGAAATTATATTAAACACAACTCTAGCTAATGGACTCCACTGCTGTGTCTCTTCCTACTTCAGTCTCTGGTCTCAATTTCCCTCTCTTTATTTAAAAAACATACATTGTGCAGGGCTGAGACAAACTCCTGTTTTGAAAAATGTGGAGTCAGGCCAGGAAAAAATGTTAAGACCCTCATGATCTGTGAAACGAAGAAAGTGAAAATTACAAATTTTTAAATACTAAACTACGTGTGTGATTTTTAAGGAGAAAAAAAATGACTCTGTGATAAAGTTAAAAAACATATACTGCAGATAATGGTATGTGCTAGCTAGCCAATATTACTGTTCTCTAGGGGTGGCCTTAGGTGAAATGATACCCTAGGTGAAAGACTCCCCGGCACTTCCACTGTCTGCTGCCCCATTCCTTGCACACATCATGTGGTAGCTTACCCTCCCTCCCTCCTCAGCTGCTCCTACCCTGCTCTTTTCACACCACGCAGATTACTTTTTTCTATCCTTTCTCACATTTTGTGTTACTTTTCAGCTTTATTCCACATCCTTTCAACACACCCTGATTGGCCAAGACTGCAGTGGAATAACTGTGGGGGAAATAACTGAAATAAGCTGAGGGTCTGCAGCTGTATGGCCATAAGAAGCATGAGGTTCTCAATCTCATGAGGTACAGTTCAGGATATTTATTAACAACCTTTTCATTCTGTGATGGCCTGACCAAAAATCATAAATTGTGTAAATAAATGTGATTACATTAAAATAATATACAGGAACAAAAGTGTGTGGTGTACATTGCCTTATGTTAAAAGTGCACAGGGTTTTATATAGGAAAAACTAAGAACAGCTTTAGAAACATGGTCTATCAACATTATTATGATATACAGAAAAAAGAACCCCAAAATGCCTTATCAGCACACATCTTAAAACATGCCAATCATTCTTTTAAGTTCACAATTATTGATCATGTGGACTTAGGCCAGAGGGGTGGGCCAATAGACAACATTCTAGAATTAAAGGAGCTAAAGTGGCAGCTTCGGACCAATGCCACGGTATACCCTGGGCTAAATGAAACAGCATGAAGTTAGTTCAATCCTTACTTTAAAAGCAGGTCTAGCATGGTAGATAAATAAATTATTAATATCTGTGTTACTTATTTTGGTGTTTTTATGCCAACTAGTGGTTTTAAGTGATATGTTTACATATTCTGATTGTTTAACATTTTTTATGAGTGATTATATTTCTTTAAGGAAGTAGTGTTAATTTGGTGTCACTCATTATTCAGTTATGACTGATTATATATAAGCTGCATGTTTTTGTGTTCTTTTTTCATTCTGAAGAAGTCCTTACGATGAAAGCGCTTAATAAATATTGGAACTGTGGATTTATATTCCTTGGGGTCCTTCTTTTTTGTGTTTTTAACAGTTTGTGGGAGTCTACGTGTTATTTATACAGCAACAAAGCAAGTAAAAGGAATATATGTTCATCTTTTCTGATAAAACAGTTTATATTCAGTGACAGATGTATTAGCAAGTGACCAATGCATGCAAAAATGTGAATCTAGGATTAGACTGAAAGAGACTGCTATGTTTATGCAATTTGATTGAAGAAAATATTGCAGAATGGCAGTCGCACATAGCTGTCCAGTTTCCAACACTCTTATCAGTTCAGGGTCTTTCCTTTCTTCAACACATTTAACATAATCATATTACCTGTGCAACCTTTGTTCTTATACTAATGCAACTGTCTCATAGGTTCATAGGTTCATAGGTAGATACTAGGCTATCTGCCCTAAGGCATTTATAAGCCTAGCCAGAATGTGTTGGCTTTTGCCACCCCCTTAGATTAGTTCCCTGTGCCTCTGTCCAGCAGAGCCACTGAAGTGATCCCTGGGGTAAACTTTCTGTTTCCCATCCACTCGTCAAGGTTTCTCTTGAAGAGTGCTAGCAAGGAGCTCTGCCTAATGTAGATTGGAATCTTGTTCCAAAGCATGGGATATCTCTGGGACAGGAATCTATCCCTCCAGCACATCCCGTTTATTGTTGTGGTGAGGTTTAGATCCCTAGAGTGTGTGGCTCGAGGGGATAAGGTTTTCTTTAGGTGGAGCATGTCCATCAATTTTGGGTTGGACTTGGCCTTATATGTCAGGCAGAGATCACCACTGAGCAGGCGGTATGCAACCGAGTACAGCTGGAGTTTCTTCAGTCGAGCTGCATAGGGCATCTGTTTGAGGCCAGTGATCCTCTTGGTGAGGTACTTCTGTGGCCTTTCTAGCTGTTGCAGGTATCTTGTAAGGCACATCCCAAATGGGGCATTGTACTCTATGATGGGGCTGATGAGTGATGCGTAGAGGGGCACAATGACTTAATTTTGATCTGGATGCAAACCCTTTTGTGATTAGGTGGGCCACATAGAAGGATTTTCTAACCACTTTGGCAATGTGATTATCAAAGGAGAGATTACTATCTATTCGGGTCCCCAGATCCCTTATTACGTTTTCCGTATTTAGGGGACTACCACCTATGTGGTAGTTTGTGGGTACTTTGTTATTTCCAAAGGAAATAACTATGCACTTTTTGGCATTTAGCTTGAGGCCATGATTTTGACACCAGGTATCCGTCTCAGTGAGACCCTTTTGGAGGATGTCTGTGTCAGCCGGTGAGTCAATTATAGCCCCTAGTTTGCAGTCATCCGTGAACTTGGTCAGCCATAGTCCTCCTGTGCTTGTCTGTACCTCTGAGAAGTATATGGCGAACAGGAGGGGTCCTAGGACTGAGCCCTGGGGAACACCACTTGTAACCGCTTTAGAGTCAGACCTAGCTCCCACAACTCTCACCATGTGGGTTCTGTCCATGAGCCAACTGGCAACCCATCTTGTGACATAGGGATTTATGTTCAGTCTGGTGAGCTTGTCTATAATACCAGAATGGTGAATGGTGTTGAAGGCCTTTGCGAGGTCTGGGTAGGCTGTGTGTACCACCTTTCCCTTGTCTATAGCCTTGGTGACTGTCTCGAAGAAGTCCACCAGGTTTAGAAAGCATCTGCTCTTAACAAAGCCGAACTGGGTAGCATCCAGTGTTTGAAGGTTCCCAATGTCTCTGTTAATGAGTTCCATGATGATGGCTCCATAGCCTTGCAGACCAAGCTAGTCAGGCTTATAAGGTGATAGTTCCAGGGGTCTGTTGTGTCTCCACCTTTGTGGAACAGAATAACTGTTGCTGTGCACCACTCTATGGGTATGTAGCCTGTGGAGAGGCTGAGTTTGAACAGTGTGTTTAGGTGAGGAGTTAATTTATCTTTGAGCTCATGTAGGACGCAGCCTGGGACACCATCTAGTCCCATTGATGCTGTGTTTTTGGCTTTGGAGAGGGCTATTTTAATCTGAGTGTCTGTGATTTCAGGGGCTCTACATTTTTCTGGTGTGGTTTGGGCCCTTTTGGGGGTGAGAGGGGGTGAAGTTTGCACTGATCCTGTCTGCCAGGATGTTGGCAATATCAGTTGGTTCAGTGTATTTTGTGCCATTCTGCACTAACTCTGAGCAGATCTGAGCATTGCCACTTACATTCTTGAAATAGCTAAAGAATGCCTTCTGGTTATCTTTGGAGTCCTTGGCAAGTTTTCTTTCAAAGCTCGCCTTGGACGATTTTATGAGGGATTGCAGTTTCTTGCTGATACCGATCAGGGATGTCTTCCCTTCTTGGGGTTTTACTCTTTTCTGCACTAGTTTCCTCCTTCTATTGTATAGCTTATTCATGGCAGGGGTTCACCAGACTGGTTTCCTTTTCCTTGGAGGAGTGAGTCTTGGTTTTGCTTGGGATAGCATGATCGATGCATTCTTGTAGGTACCTGTAGAATGCATTAGTAAAGGATTTTGCCACTTGGACAGCATTATCCTTTAACATGGGGGCTTTGAAACATTCCACCTCCATCTTAAGTAACGTGAAGTTTGCTTTTTAAAAGTTTTTCACGGTGGTTTCCTTGTCTGGGGGTGGGGGCAGAATGTGGATATCCAAAGTGATTTGTTTATGGTCAGATCTAACCAGTGAGGAGTTGACCTCTGGTGTGGAACACCGGTCGCCCATGTTGGTGATGACCAGATCCAATATGCTGTCACCTTTGGTGTGAGTGTTGACCAGTTGTTCCAGGGTGTTTGAGTTTTTAAATTCTAGGAAATGTTTGGCAAGGGAGTTAGTACTTGAGTAGTTCTCCCAGTTAATGTTTGGATAGTTGAAATCACCCAATATTAGGGTGTTTGGTAGGACCTTTATGTTACCCAGTGTTTCCAGAAGTGTGGAATGGGGGTCCTGGGACATAGTGGGTGATCTGTAGCAAGCTACAATTTGAATTGCAGTTTTGCCCATTGTTAGTTGCACGTGGATTATCTCTGAAGCATCGTGCTGTGCCACTAACCTGGAGGTCTGGGTATCCTTGATGAATATGGATACTCCCCTGCCTTTTATATTTCAGTCCTGGTTTTCATAAATGAGATTTGGACAATTATCCTTCAGGCCATTGTTCTACTCCCTAACATGCTATGAATAAGAATATGTAGTGATAAGGAGTCATTCCTGAGAAGGTATATTTTTTTTATTCATGAAATTTGTAACCAAGAAATGTACTGTTCTAAGATGAATGCTCTTCAGACAAGAAACATTTGGGTAAGTTGGTTGCTCTATTACTTGTCAAGTGCAGTCTGGATGTTATTTTATCATAGGGTAAATTTGTTGACCACTTTTGTTATTTTATCATAGGGTAAATTTTCTGACCAGTTTTGTTATTTTATCATAGGGTAAAATTTCTGACCAGTTTTGTTATTTTATCATAGGGTAAATTTGTTGACCACTTTTGTTATTTTATCATAGGGTAAAGTTGTTGACCACTTTTGTTATTTTATCATAGGGTAAAGTTGCTGACCACTTTTGTTATTTTATCATAGGGTAACTTTTCTGACCAGTTTTGTTATTTTATTATAGGGTAAATTTTCTGACCAGTTTTGTTATTTTTATCATAGGGTAAAGTTGTTGACCACTTTTGTTATTTTATCATAGGGTAAAGTTGCTGACCACTTTTGTTATTTTATCATAGGGTAAATTTGTTGACCACTTTTGTTATTTTATCATAGGGTAAATTTTCTGACTAGTTTTGTTATTTTATCATAGGGTAAAATGTCTGACCAGTTTTGTTATTTTATCATAGCATAAATTTGTTGACCACTTTTGTTATTTTATCATAGGGTAAAGTTGCTGACAACTTTTGTTATTTTATCATAGGGTAAATTTGTTGAGCAGTTTTGTTATTTTATCATAGGGTAAATGTTCTGACCACTTTTGTTATTTTGGGTTGGGAGGGTGGCCTAATGGTTAAGGTGTTGGCCTTACAAACACAAGGAGCAGGGTTTGAGTCTCACAAGGGATAATTGGCTAGGCTTAAAATGGCTCGCAAGGGCAGTTAGCTTAGTACTAATCTAGGAACCTATGAACCGAAACTCATAGAGTAAAGTTGCTGACCACTTTTGTTATTTTATCATAGGGTAAAATTTCTGACCAGTTTTGTTATTTTATCATAGGGTAAATTTGTTGACCACTTTTGTTATTTTATCATAGGGTAAAGTTGCTGACCACTTTTGTTATTTTATCATAGGGTAACTTTTCTGACCAGTTTTGTTATTTTATCATAGGGTAAATTTTCTGACCAGTTTTGTTATTTTATCATAGGGTAAATTTGTTGACCACTTTTGTTATTTTATCATAGGGTAAAGTTGTTGACCACTTTTGTTATTTTATCATAGGGTAAATTTGTTGACCACTTTTGTTATTTTAAAATAGGGTAAATTTGTTGAGCAGTTTTGTTATTTTATCATAGGGTAAATTTGTTGACCACTTTTGTTATTTTATCAAAGGGTAAATTTGTTGACCACTTTTGTTATTTTATCATAGGGTAAAGTTGTTGACCACTTTTGTTATTTTTATCATAGGGTATATTTGTTGACCACTTTTGTTATTTTATCATAGGGTAAATTTGTTGAGCAGTTTTGTTATTTTATCATAGGGTAAATGTTCTGACCACTTTTGTTATTTTATCATAGGGTAAAGTTGCTGACCACTTTTGTTATTTTTATCATAGGGTATATTTGTTGACCACTTTTGTTATTTTATCATAGGGTAAATTTTCTGACCAGTTTTGTTATTTTATCATAGGGTAAAATTTCTGTCCAGTTTTGTTATTTTATCATAGGGTAAATTTGTTGACCACTTTTGTTATTTTATCATCAGGTAAAGTTGCTGACAACTTTTGTTATTTTATCATAGGGTAAATTTGTTGAGCAGTTTTGTTATTTTATCATAGGGTAAAGTTGCTGACCACTTTTGTTATTTTATCATAGGGTAAATTTGTTGACCACTTTTGTTATTTTATCATAGGGTAAATTTTCTGACCAGTTTTGTTATTTTATCATAGGGTAAATTTGTTGACCACTTTTGTTATTTTATCGAAGGGTAAATTTGTTGACCACTTTTGTTATTTTATCATAGGGAAAAGTTGTTAACCACTTTTGTTATTTTTATCATAGGGTATATCTGTTGACAACTTTTGTTATTTTATCATAGGGTAAATTTGTTGAGCAGTTTTGTTATTTTATCATAGGGTAAATGTTCTGACCACTTTTGTTATTTTATCATAGGGTAAAGTTGCTGACCACTTTTGTTATTTTATCATAGGGTAAATTTGTTGACCACTTTTGTTATTTTATCATAGGGTAAATTTTCTGACCAGTTTTGTTATTTTATCATAGGGTAAAATTTCTGACCAGTTTTGTTATTTTATCATAGGGTAAATTTGTTGACCACTTTTGTTATTTTATCATAGGGTAAAGTTGCTGACAACTTTTGTTATTTTATCATAGGGTAAAGTTGTTGACCACTTTTGTTATTTTATCATATGGTAAAGTTGCTGACCGCATTTGTTATTTTATCATAGGGTAAATTTGTTGACCACTTTTGTTATTTTATCATAGGGTAAATTTTCTGACCAGTTTTGTTATTTTATCATAGGGTACAATTTCTGACCAGTTTTGTTATTTTATCAAAGGGTAAATTTGTTGACCACTTTTGTTATTTTATCATAGGGTAAAGTTGTTGACCACTTTTGTTATTTTATCATAGGGTAAATTTGTTGACCACTTTTGTTATTTTATCATAGGGTAAATTTGTTGAGCAGTTTTGTTATTTTATCATAGGGTAAATGTTCTGACCACTTTTGTTATTTTATCATAGGGTAAAGTTGCTGACCACTTTTGTTATTTTATCATAGGGTAAATTTGTTGACCACTTTTGTTATTTTATCATAGGGTAAATTTTCTGACCAGTTTTGTTATTTTATCATAGGGTAAAATTTCTGACCAGTTTTGTTATTTTATCATAGCGTAAATTTGTTGACCACTTTTGTTATTTTATCATAGGGTAAAGTTGCTGACAGCTTTTGTTATTTTATCAGAGGGTAAATTTGTTGAGCAGTTTTGTTATTTTATCATAGGGTAAAGTTGCTGACCACTTTTGTTATTTTATCATAGGGTAAATTTGTTGACCACTTTTGTTATTTTATCATAGGGTAAATTTTCTGACCAGTTTTGTTATTTTATCATAGGGTAAATTTGTTGACCACTTTTGTTATTTTATCATAGGGTAAAGTTGTTGACCACTTTTGCTATTTTTATCATAGGGTAAATTTGTTGACCACTTTTGTTATTTTATCATAGGGTAAATTTGTTGAGCAGTTTTGTTATTTTATCATAGGGTAAATGTTCTGACCACTTTTGTTATTTTATCATATGGTAAAGTTGCTGACCACATTTGTTATTTTATCATAGGGTAAATTTGTTGACCACTTTTGTTATTTTATCATAGGGTAAATTTTCTGACCAGTTTTGTTATTTTATCATAGGGTACAATTTCTGACCAGTTTTGTTATTTTATCATAGGGTAAATTTGTTGACCACTTTCATTATTTTATCATAGGGTAAAGTTGCTGACAACTTTTGTTATTTTATCATAGGGTAAATTTGTTGAGCAGTTTTGTTATTTTATCATAGGGTAAATGTTCTGACCACTTTTGTTATTTTATCATAGGGTAAAGTTGCTGACCACTTTTGTTATTTTATCATAGGGTAAATTTGTTGACCACTTTTGTTATTTTATCATAGGGTAAATTTTCTGACCACTTTTGTTATTTTATCATAGGGTAAATTTTCTGACCAGTTTTGTTATTTTATCATAGGGTAAAATTTCTGACCAGTTTTGTTATTTTATCATAGGGTAAATTTGTTGACCACTTTTGTTATTTTATCAAAGGGTAAAGTTGCTGACAACTTTTGTTATATTTTGTTGTTGTGTCTTTCGACTTTTCCTGGTTAGGAGTCGCCACAGTGGAACTCGGGTCCGCTAATGATTGGCAGTAGATTTTTACGTGCCGAGTTGCCAGCCCTGACGCACAACCTTCAATGAAGGTACGCCCATTCACGCATGTATCCACGCAGAAGATGCTCCAACTGAGAATTAAACCGGACAGCGTCTTAATGTGAGGTGACAACGCTACCGCAGCACCACCATTGCGGATCAACTTTTGTTATTTTATCATAGGGTAAATTTCATAGGGCAAATTTGTTGAGCAGTTTTGTTATTTTATCAAAGGGTAAATTTGTTGACCATTTTTGTTATTTTATCAGAGGGTAAAGTTGCTGACCACATTTGTTATTTTATCATAGGGTAAATTTGCTGACCATTTTTGTTATTTTATCAGAGGGTAAAGTTGCTGACCACATTTGTTATTTTATCATAGGGCAAATTTTTTGACCAGTTTTGTTATTTTATCATAGGGCAAATTTGTTGAGCAGTTTTGTTATTTTATCAAAGGGTAAATTTGTTGACCATTTTTGTTATTTTATCAGAGGGTAAAGTTGCTGACCACATTTGTTATTTAATCATAGGGCAAATTTTTTGACCAGTTTTGTTATTTTATCATAGGGTAAATTTGTTGACCACTTTTGTTATTTTATCATAGGGTAAATTTTACCTGCGATGGTGGTGCTGCGGTAGCATTGTCGCCTCACAGTAAGACGCTGTCCGGTTCGATTCTCAGCTAGAGAATGTGTGAATGGGTGTAGACATGTGTGAATGGGTGTACCCTTGTTGAAGGTTGTGTGTCAGGACTGGTAACTCAGCACATAAAAATCAACTACCAATCATTAGCGGACTGGAGTTCCACTGTGGCGACCCCTAACCAGGAAAAGCTGAAAGACACAACAACAACAACAATCATAGGGTAAATTTTCTGACCAGTTTTGTTATTTTATCATAGGGTAAATTTGCTGACCACATTTGTTATTTTATCATAGGGCAAATTTTTTGACCAGTTTTGTTATTTTATCATAGGGTAAATTTGTTGACCACTTTTGTTATTTTATCATAGGGTAAAGTTGCTGAAAACTTTTGTTATTTTATCATAGGGTAAATTTGTTGAGCAGTTATTTTATCATAGGGTAAATTTTCTGACCAGTTTTGCTATTTTTATCATAGGGCAAAGTTTCTGACCACTTTTGTTATTTTATTATAGGGTAAATTTGTTGACCACTTTTGTTATTTTATCATAGGGTAAATTTGTTGAGCAGTTTTGTTATTTTATCATAGGGTAAAGTTGCTGACAGCTTTTGTTATTTTATCAGAGGGTAAATTTGTTGAGCAGTTTTGTTATTTTATCATAGGGTAAAGTTGCTGACCACTTTTGTTATTTTATCATAGGGTAAATTTGTTGATCAGTTTTGTTATTTTATCATAGGGTAAATTTGTTGACCAGTTTTGTTATTTTTTCATAGGGTAAATTTGTTGACCAGTTTTGTTATTTTATCATAGGGTAAATTGGTTGACCACGTTTGTTATTTTATCATAGGGTAAATTTGTTGACCAGTTTTGTTATTTTATCATAGGGTAAATTTGTTGATCAGTTTTGTTATTTTATCATAGGGTAAATTTGTTGACCAGTTTTGTTATTTTTATCATTGGGTACATTTGTTGAGCAGTTTTGTTATTTTATCATAGGGTAAAGTTGCTGACCACTTTTGTTATTTTATCATAGGGTAAATTTTCTGACCAGTTTTGTTATTTTATCATAGGGTAAAGTTGCTGACCACTTTTGTTATTTTATCATAGGGTAAATTTGTTGACCACTTTTGTTATTTTATCGTAGGGTAAATTTGTTGACCACTTTTGTTATTTTATCATAGGGTAAATTTGTTGACCACTTTTGTTATTTTATCATAGGGTAAATATTCTGACCAGTTTTATTTGGTGAGTTGTTTACTTACTGAGCTGTAGCTCAACAAGTAAGAGCAGATGTGATACACTACACAATTTGCAATAAAATGGAATTTACACCTGAAAATGTATTTTTAGAATAAATACATTCCAATCCTAACAATGACAGTAACCTCTTAAAGTAGATAGTATAAAATTGCAAAACACTGAGAATGACTGAGGAAAATTATAACAACACTGAGATCTGCAGGGTAAGAGATAAATAGATATCATTAAATGTTTTGTATGAGAACAAGTAAGACACAGCTGAAGAGCTGAAGGAGATAAAAAACAAGTAGATAAAGATATGATGATTAAAAAAGAATATATTTGAAGGTGGAATTCATTTTTATTATATATGTTAAACATGGCAAGTTCTGCTGAACAAGAAAACAGTTTTCCATACAGCGGTGTGGAAGATAGTTCTAAAAAATTGTCACGATCATAGATGTTTTTGATCAGGTCTCCTAACCTAACCATCTTATTGCTTGAGAGGTGAAGCTTAGCATCCATGTCAAGAACACATAATAAACCAGTTACGGTTGGACATGCCATCTTTATCTTCACCATGTATTACCAGTTACAGAAAAGAAAATTCAGGATCTTAAAGGTACCAGCTCTGAAGACCGGTAAAGCACTTAGCACTATCAAACAGGCAGTAGCACATCTTTTAGCTTCTTTGCTTCAGAATTCTGGACAAATGCAAAACTGATGGGGGGTAAAAAGATCAAAACCAAGGACCATTTTTAAGTAGGGTTTTAATTCAGTTGCAAAGTTAATAGAACAACAGATTTTGCATCAACATGCATTTTATGAACAATGTTGTTGTCTTTCGACTTTTCCCGGTTAGAGGTCGCCACAGCGGAACTCCGGTCTGCTAACGATTGCCAGTAGATTCTGATGAACGCCGAGGTGCCAGCTTGACGTTCAACCTTCAGCGAAGGCACGCCCATTTACGCATGTCTTTCGAATGCCCACCCAACCACGGGGAGGACATGCAGACTCCACACAGAAGGCACTCCCTGTACTCCAACCGAGAATTGAACGGGAGAACCTCTTGCTGTGAGGCAACAATGCTACTGCTGCACCACCATGGCTCTATAAAACTCAAATGCCTGGCATTATTGACTGACTACAATCCTCAGTGGTTTACCAGAGGATCAAAAATGTTATAAAGGGCAGCTCAAATATATGAACTGAAATCGGGGACATTCTTAAAAATCAAGGACAGCTGCCATGTAAGGCAGGCATGAATGAAGAGGTTTTATAAAGAAAGAATAAACTGCTTTTAAATGCTGTTAGATACTTTGTTGTGCCAACTGTTCTATTTTTAAGTGTGACATAGTGATGTTTTAGCAGTTTTAAAGCTGTTTTACATCTACCACTATTCTTTGCTGACTGTCACTAATACTGTAAGTCACTAGTGTGAGACCTGATCTTGAGTGCATAGAATGGCCTTAACAATTTTTTTCTTAAGCACCCCTAAGTGCGGTTATGATTGTATCTCACACTAGGGAAGCACTTAATAATTTTATCTTTTCTCCTGCTTTTGCAGCATAAAAGTTCTACTCCATCACTACTAAAGACGTTGATCTTCACCACCACCACTTGTATTTAGCAATTATGTGAAGAAAGTCCAAGCACTACTTCAACTGTTTTTTCTTATAAAAAATGCCTACAATAGCCAGCAAATGAACAGAAAAGACCAGAGCAAGCATTATCACCAGCCAGCCTCAGCAGTGTTTCACAATCTGCCTTCCTGATCCAATTATGCAGTCAATGGGCTTGCTGTTAATTTGAACATTGAATAGGAATGTTAATAAACAAAGACCCAGTTTTAAACTCTGACTAAAAGCAGTGCTAATTTTGTTACTCCCAAATGTTCACCTCAGCCAATCTCAGTGATTCACATATTTCATATTTTTCTTTAAACATTGCATTTTGTGCTCCTCATGTTCCCTCAGCCTGCTTTATTTTTTCACTGAGAGAGTTTATTGACTAGACATGCACATTAAGATCTTCCACTCTAGTCATACAATAAGTAAACATGGCTGACATAAACAAAAATGTAATTTGTGTTGACATTTGGAAAGGTACCTTGAATGATTCATAGACTGGCACAATAGGAAGAAAATGAAAAGAAGCAAATTCAGTAAAAGTCACAAAAGGTGGGCATAATGGAAATAAAAGGAGTTATGTAACTTCTTAAATTCTGGACATTACCACTACTACATTAGAGTATGAAAGTAGCATTATCTGAAACTACACTGAGTGAGACAAAGCTTTACTAAGTCTGACTAACATTTACTTTGTAGGTTATTGCATAGTGTAGCAGCAACAACATATTTATTAAGTGATAGTATAGGCTACAGCAAATAAAAGATAAAAAATGTTGCTTTTTCCCAATGGTACATGTAGGGAGCAAGTGCACAACAGCCACATTAAAGCATAAAGTGCTGCTTGCAGGCAGCAGTCAGTTTTCTTCAATGCCATCTTTACATTAATGCACATAATTTTTATCAGTCAACGCTTTCAGTCTATATTTGCATTATGGGTGGCAGTTTAGAGTTGTATTATGGGGAGGTCAGTCTACATTTGTATTATGGGTGGGAGGTTGTCATGGAGTAATGACACTGATAACAAAGTGACAGTGGGTTTGGGATCCCAGTGGGGGATATGAAGGCAAGAGAAAGGACATTTATCTTTTAACAAAGTATGCCTATGTACTATGCAGATGTGACATCTAACTTGGAAAGCCTTGCACTAGATAAACAATGTGCATCCATATGTAGAATAATTTTAGCGTGGCACAAAACCAGAAGTGCTATTTTAGCAATTCAGTTTTTAGTAAACTCTCTTGCTCCTGTTTTAACTCAGTCACAATCACTCATATTTGCTTTAAGCAAATGACTTCTGTTTTGATAGGTTAAGTTTTATACAATTAGTCACTGTACTGCTGATAGTTCATTTATACATTCTGCTCTAGTACATAGACAGCAGGGTTTTGTAAAATGGCAGGCTTTAAAAAAATAGAACATTTCTCTCAGACGTTTGACTAACACTTTCATTTCTAGCTTTCTTTTCATTGCCAGTTTTATTTTTAATAATCACACAAAACGGAAATGAATCTTCCCAGCAAACTTCAACAGAAAAATCTAAAATAAGCCAGGAGCTCCAAAGGACCAGGACTCAATTTATCAAAAATTTTAATATAGGCTTCCAACAGCACAAATCCAACAAGGTATGGTTAAGCACTTTCGTCAAGGAAATGACATCATCAGAACCAAACCTAAACCTACAGCTGAACATAACATACTTTCAAAAAACCACACCCCCCATATCAAACCAATCCTGTTAAAAATTAATCCTGTTAAAAAATTATCTGAACACTTTGTTAAAAGTCTGTTACAAACCCAATAAAAATTACATAAAACATGACATAAAACAACAAATACATGAATTCAAAAACTGTATAATGAAACACACATGAATAAATGACTTATGGTCGCTCAGATTTTAAGGGATCTCTTTCTTAGTTCACTGACTGTTGATATTGTTTCATTTAAACCAGGGAAAACTGTTGCGTTGAATTTTAACTGCCAAAACATTTCTCTATTTAAAAGCTAGTTTTTTCCAGTCCCCACAATACCTGCCCATTTTGATTTGTTCTGCTATGAAAAATTTGAACTTTTCAAAGCCTGTACACATTAAAGAATGTCTAGCCAGGGCACTTTTGAGGTCCTTCTTTTGAATACTATAGTTATGCTGATATACTCTTTTGTTGAATGCATTGTTAGTTTTGCCGATGTAGAATGCCTGGCATTTTGTACAAAAGCAAAATATATCACCCTTTCTGTACAACAATTGAATCTACCCCATGGGCAAAGGTTTTTATTTTTTCATACAGCCATCCATCATAATTCCTTTCCATGTAACTACATCGATTACAGTTTCCACAAATGCTATTTTTTGGAAAACTCTCATTTCTTTGTATGGATTTGTTCTCAAGAATATTTTTAAAATTTCTATTCCTTTTAAAGGTAAAACCAGGGTTCGTCCCTCTAAATTTTTTTAAACCTTCATCCTTCTCAATAATATGCCAGTTTTTATTTATGATCTTTTGAATTTCCTGAGAATCTAGAGAATATTCCAAAATCATATTCATACTTAAATTAATATTCTCGTTATTATAGTCAATGTTCCGTCTGTTCTTATAGTGGCCTTTAATAATGATGGGCGCATACCTATCCTGTCTATCTGCCCAAATTTGCTCCATAATCTCTTCCAATAAAGAGATGGGGTAGTTACGTTCCAAAAACATAATCTTAAGGAAAGCAAACTCCTCTCTACATACTTCATCATTTGATGTTAAACGTGACACCCTTATAAATTGGCTTTTCACTATCTCCTTTTTGTGGTGATAAGGGTGACAACTTGAAAAAATAGAAAAGTATTGCAATATGTGGGTTTCCTATATATCCTTGTCTCTGTGTTGTCACCATGCATTCTGGATATTTTGATGTCCAGATAATTAATTTCACTCCTATCCATATGGTGTGTAAATTCAAGAAATTCAGTACTTGTTTGCATTTCAGTTTTATTTTTAATGTGCTTCATCCGTGATGTCACTATCCTTGTGCTATCACATCTCAGAAGGGTTTACTTTTACAGGTAGGGGTCATAGTCACAAACTGTATACAGGCAGCACAGACAGCCAGACATCAGACACATGGGTGGTGTGGCACTGCTTACTACCATGTGCCTCTTCACTATAACCAACTGAATCTTGGCACGTATTTAAATGTCGAGACTAGTTTAATTAACAGGAGTTGAACAGGTGATCAGTTCGACGGATATCATGTTTTGCTGACCGTTGCAGCTCTTCTTCTGGAAAACAAAAAGTAAAATAATGTTCTAGGAGCACTAGTTTGTTTGTGGCTGCAAATTCCTTTCTAGCTTTCATATGTTTTGATTCAGCTAAGAAAGAAGGTTTTAGTGATAAAAGCATATTATGATGTCAGCAGATCTCTTATGATATTTTACCTTGGGTGAAGAGTAACGGACAGTGCCCAACACATACAAATTCAGAGGGCTAGGCAATATATTTTGAAACATGAACATACACTAGAATATCCCTACTCATTTCAGCAGGATACAATCATCAGGAAAGATAAAAATCAGAACAATGCTACTATTGTGCTGCCTTGTGATTTCAGAATAATTTTTAGCTTTACATTTTGCCCATATCTATGCTATGATCTCATACAAATTGGAAAACTTTTGATAGTAAAATCCTCAAGGACATCATCAGATCATTCTTTGGTATGTCAGCTTGTTAGAGAAAATGAAAACATGTCTTTCACTCTCATGTGAGAAACTAAGTCAAGCCTAAAACACAAAACCAGAGCTAACTTATATTACAGGTAAGTATCAACTGATTCAGAAGATATTTTAATGGTAAAAGTTTATATGTTCTTCAAATGCTATTTCTAATTATACTTTCTTGATTATACTGCTTATGCTTGTTTGTAAATAATCTGTCATGCTTTAACTAATAATAATTAAACTAAATAATAGTAAATAATATGTTTTATTTTTAACTCTATTAATATAAACAGTAAGTAACATTCCATTGTATATACTTCTTATAGCTTTCTCTTACATTTTTTTATTTCTGCCTTACACCCTTTTATTTTCTACTCTCTTTTTCTTTTCTTTATTAATATATAGAAATGCTTTTGATTGTGTGGGCACAGTGAATAATAGGATTTGCATGAAAATTGAGTTGGGACAAAAATGTTGAGTTTTATTGCCTGTTGGTAATTTTGGGCTTAATTTCACTTACATAGAGGCTGTAATGGCCTGTGGAATACATTGTGAAGGTTTTGTCATGTTTAGATGCATTTACACTGCTAAATGAATGTTTGTCACTAGTTTTTAATAAGTTTCCCGCCAAAATGTTGAGAGACAATCTGGGATGTGGGCTGTCTCATGCACAGTGTCCATGAGCTACTTCAAAAGCTTCAACTCACAGAATTCTCACAGAGAAGCTGAAAGCAGTTAGTTTAACCTTTGACCTAATTATCACACTGACACATCACAGATTCAGGAAGAAAACTTTACCAAGAACTGAAATGAAACAAATGCGACTATGTGAAAGAAAATGAACTTTACCATCTAAATGTGAATTATTTTATATAATTGCTTAAATATTTATGTTATAATTCATAAAATATGTCAGTTATAATGAGTTTAAATGATGCAGTTTCTTGTAGTAAGTAAATGGCTTATTTTAGAAGGCATAGAAAATGAAACATTTATTTAAGTGTTTTTGAAAATCTACTTAACAGCAGCATAATAATCTGTGTTAAAAACGTGTGTTCCAAACATATACTTTACTATAACTCATTTAATTCATCTGATTGACAAGCATAAATAATTTTATAACTCTATTCTGGAAGAAATGTCATGTGATATATTTTAAAGCAGTAGGTTAGCATGATTGTAAAATCTGGTTACTAAAATGTGTTTGCTGTGCATTATTTTGTATAAAGCAGACAGATTTATTCTAGGGACAGCAAGTAGGATAATGCTCAACAAGGACACAACTCAGTGAGATCAGATATATATATATATATATGTGTGTGTGTGTGTGTGTGTGTGTGTGTGTGTGTGTGTGTGTGTGTGTGTGTGTGTGTGTGTGTGTGTGTGTATGTGTGTATGTGTGTGTGTGTATGTGTGTGTGTGTGTGATGGCTTTTTTTTTTTTTTTTACAATAATGCAAGTGTTTCTGAGAATCTGCATAACTATGCAATATGATTTATAATAATTTCTATGAATACAATATTTTATTCTATTGACAATAATGAGTTTGAGTAAATGCTCATATACAAGCAATTCAAGGTTTTTGTTTTTTTTTTTGAAGCTGTTAATAGCATTTACATGACAGAAAATAGATGCATCTTAATATATGTAATGTCTGAATCATATTTGCCAAAGTTTTTGATTTAAATGAATGTTAGAACTTATTTTTCTCTCCTCTTGATTTCTAACATCAAGATTATTTGAATGCTATTTGAATACAAGTGTTATATATTACATAGATCTATATAGTAGTATGAACAGTTTTTAAAAAAAAGTTTATTTTAGTTTATATGATGCTGTTTTACCAAATGTGTAGTCTTGTCTTGCTAGATAATTGAATTGAAAACTGTCAACTTCAGTTAAATATAACTAGTATTAAATTGATAAGGTGGTAGCTGAGGTACTGCTGCTTAGGGTAGGGGGTTAACTTGAGTGGTAAATACTACTCTAAGTTGGAGTTTATAACTCCAGGCTGGATGCAAGGTTTAATCCTTACATTATTTTCACTTGTTCATTGTTATTTGTATATAGTTTTGACATCCACAATATTTTTTGTACATTCATTGTCACTACAAACAAAACTGAATCCTATACAAAATCCCATAAGAGATTCAATAAATACAGCTATATTTAAAGGTACACCTAAAAGAGGAGATGTAACATTATCTATCTTGTTATTTGTTATTTTGATAATAAGATTCTTGAGTTTTAAAAATGCCAAATGACATCTTTAAAAGGAATTTCTTTAAACATAAATGGATTGAATAATCCGTGTAAAAGGGCAAGCCTAATAAGATACATTAATTTACATAAGGCCAATTTAGTCTTCCTGCAAGAAACCCATCTCTTGAAAAAAGATATTGATAGACTAGTCACAAATAAATATACAGTACTGGTTAGTTCAGAGCACACTCAGAAAAAAAGAGGAGTGGCTATTTTATGGAATAAAAATATGCCCATTCCTAAAACCATTAAGTCTTATCAGGATGACAAAGGAATGTTTTTTATGGTTACAATACAAATTAATGGGAAGACTTACACTTTAATTAATGTATATTGGATACCTGGAATTGGTATTAATACAGTGAAACATCATATTGATAAGATCATATCATTCTCTATAGGGGATATTATTTTAGCTGGTGACTTTAATTGTATACTACATGAAAGTGATACTACCACTATAGGAAAAGAAGAATTACATCTAATGCAAAACATTTAAATGATTTTGCTAATTCTTATCATTTGAATGATATTAATAATCAGATAGATTCAAAATCATTACCATACACCTTTTTTCTAACAGATACAAAACTTATTCAAAAATAGATAGGGTCTTTATTTCTAACCAGATGGTAACAGATTTAATTAATTCCAAAATCATTTCATGTCCTATATCTGATCATAACTCAATTGTTTTGAATTCATGATAAAAATACTCATAATGTTCAGATCAAAAGGATACCAGCATACTTAACTCAGCTAAAAGACTATAAAGAATATATACTTTCAGAAGTACAACATTTTCTAGACATAAATAATACTCCTGAAGTCTCCATTGTCTATGTTTGGGATGCCTTAAAATCATATCTATATGGACAAAGTATCAGATGGTATAATAATAAAAGGAAATCTTGGGATAAGGAATTGTTAGATATTCAAAGTAAATTAGACTCTTATAAACATAATAATAAAGAAAATATTATGGACAAGAAAGTTATTGAAGAAATAAACTAAATGAGAAATACAAAGAAATTTTAACTCATAAAGTTAAAATAACTTTAGAGAAATACAAGTTTTGTCTTATTCAATAAGCCCCAAATACTTACATAGACTTAAAAATAAAACAAAAAGGTTGAATAAACAAAACCATATCAAAGAAATCTTTTCTCTAAGGAAAAAGAAGAATGTTTCTAGTATACCAGAAATACTAGATGAATTTAGAAATCACTTTCACAAAATTAACCATAATAACATTAACATGGAACCTAAAGATAAAATAAAGGAGTTTATAATCACAAACATGAATAAAAAGCTTAATAAACAACAGATTAAACTATTGGACAAGAGTATTTCATATACAGAAGTTATTACACAAATAAATAAGCTTAAATCAAACAAAGTACCGGGTAATGATGGTATTATACCAGAGACATATAAAATCCTTTCTAAAACTACATATTCATTAATACATAAGGTTTTTATTTTGGCCCAAACTGAGTTAATAACCCCCCATCTTGGCAATATACATTTATTTTGCCAATTTTAAAACCTAATAAAGATCCAACTAGATGTTCTTCATATCGGCCCATCTCATTACTTAATGTTGATTATAAAATGTTTATGAGTATTTATGCTGATAGATTGAAGACAATCATTCCTGGCATTATAGATATAGATCAAACAGGCTTCATTGTAAATAGAAATACTTTTGATAATATAAGAAGAACTTTAACATTAATTGATCTTGCAAATAGGAAAAAGAAAGATTTAACACTTATTAGTCTTGATATAGGTTCAGCATTTGATTCAGTAAGTTGGGACTATCTGTTTACCTTACTGAAATGCACAAACTTCTCTGATGCATTTGTAAATTTAATTGAGCATTTATACAAAGGAACGCTGGCTTATATTAAGGTAGGAACATATGTTTCACAAAAAATACCCATTCTTAAAGGTACAAAACAAGGATGTCCACTTTCTCCACTATTATTCACTTTAGTAATGGAGCCTTGGGCTAATTTGATCAGAAACAGTACTGACATAGAGGGTTTGAAATAGATGAAAATACAACATCAAAAATTCAACTTTTTGCAGATGATGTTCTAATTACATCAGCAGGATCTAATTCTTCTATGCAGTCTCTATTTGATAAAATGATGAATTTTAAAAGTATTTCTGGTTTAATATTCAATGAAGAAAAAACTAAAATACTACCTATATATACACGAAAAAATATTCTCATTAGTGATTTTACTAAATATGTACCCAATTCAGGTCAGATAACATATTTAGGTATAATACTATCTAAAGATATTAAATCTATTATATATAATAATTATAATACCTGTTTTCTTAATATACAAAATCTTTTTAATACCTGGAATAATATGTTTTTACTATGGAGGAGAGACTTACAATTATTAAAATGATAATATTCCCCAAGATTTTATACTTAATACAATCAATAATACTTCCACCTACAAAAATAATTATCAAGAAACTGAATACACTAATGTTAAATTTCCTATGGGCACCTAATAGACCTAGGATTGCATTAAAGAAACATACTAATAGCTGGTCTCAAGGGGGTATTTCTTTTCCAGACTTTAATTTATATACTATCTCTTCTATTGTAAAAGTTATTACTTTATTAATAGATCAGTCATATTTCACAAAATGGAAAGATTATTGGGAGCTAATTAGTATGCACTTTATGAAATTCTCCTTAACACATAAAAATATGATTGTAAATAACTCCATGTTATGGCTACTAAAGGAATTTTGTACTTCACCTATTACACCTAAACATATGGTTTGCTACCCATTAAATATTATTATTATTAGCTATTGTAACTTTATATTCATGCACCCTAAGTATAGGGAATGGAATTTTATTATATTCCCTATAATGTATACTCAGGGTATGCTTTTGTCATCTACTTCTGAAGGAACTCATTTAGCTATAGATAATGATCTAAAGTACTGGTATCAGTTGATATCTGATAATAAAGTTAAAAATCTAGATTTCTTAAAACAAGAATTTGATCTAAGAGAAACTTGCTGGTTAGAGGTTCAGACCTTTAGACAACATCTCATTGATAGAATAGATCTAATGTCTATAACAGTTAAAGAATCTATTCCAACACTGATTGATTACTTGATATTAAATTTACAACATAAAGTTTCTGATAAAGGTAAACTTTCATACATACATAAAATTATCAGACAAGAAACTTTTTACTGTGTAGATACATACTGGAATTATTTCACCTCTATTAATGGGGACCCACCAAATCAACAAGATAAACAATATATATTGGAATCTGCCTATAGAACTATGTCTTCCATTGTCTGGAGACTTTATACATGGAAATTTTTACATAGATCTTTTTATACACCTTTGATGATGAGTAAAATAAATAATAAAGATAATCTATGTAAGAGATGTAATGTAGAAATTAATGCTGACTGGGCTCATATGTTTTATGACGGTATAAAGTTGAAAGAATACTGGAAGTCAATTAATGAATTTTTGCAGGCTCTTTTTACAGATAATTTCATTATTTCTAAATCTCTTATATTATTCAACACACCTGTACCTCAATGTGTTAAAAAGATTAAGCTTCCCTTGTTATGGTCTATTCTAGCAGTGGCTAGGAAAATAATAACTAGAAATTGGATTTCAGATACACCTCCTTCGTTCAATGAATTTAAAAATGTTATGAATATAATGTGCCATATGGAAATAAGCACAATTAGAACGAGAACAACTAGAAAAACATCTTATTATATTGTATGGGATAATTTACAAAATTTGTTAAAAATATTTTAATTTCAATAGCACAGTATTTTAGTTTAATTAATTGATCTAATTGTAGTGGATGTCTTTGTAAATACTTTAGTTGTTTTGTTGAATATTATAATAATACCTATTTTTAATTACTTGTATAAAATTGTTATGATATTTCTCTTATGTGTTAAAACAATAAACCTGTTTTGAAAAAAAAAAAGAATATTTTTAAAATTTCTATTCCTAAATTTTTTTAAACCTTCATCCTTCTCAATAATATGCCAGTTTTTATTTATGATCTTTTGAACTTCCTGAGAATCTAGAGAATATAACAAAACACCATGCCTCACCAGTACGGCATGCTTGGCCAAACCAAAATGTAATAAACACTAGAGGCCAGCATAAAAAGTCCAATATTTTATTTGGGAAAAAATGACACAAATAAATCTCCAAACAGGACATACAAATGTCCAATGGTTCTTCAAAAATTCAAACCGGTTTCAGCGAAATGCCTTCTTCAGTGAAAAGTAAAGAACCAAATAGGAACAAAATCATGAATATTTATATCATACACCAGCCAATGGCAAATAGTGGTATAATCTAACCCCTTCTCATGTGAGAATACTAGTTAAATTATATATATCATTTTATACAACTAAAGGATTGTAAAAAATAAAGAGAGGCTTATAAGCAAATATATATATACATATTAATTGACACAGAGTGTAAAAATTAGTGGGCTTATAGGAAAAATGATAAACCTATTTAGAAAATAATTATCTATATGGTACTGAAAAGTTCAGGTCACATATGAATAATAAAACCAAACTTACATGGCAAGAATACATATCAATACATACCCAAACAGTTAATGCAGGAATATAAACAATTCTAAATACTTATATGAGTAAACAAAATTACAGTATATTTATTACATATATTATCTAGACATACTGCATACTACCCAAAATATATAAATATAAAAATTGGTCAAATTGGCTAATAGCATAACACAAAAAATAAGCCAATATTACGGTATTCAATCATGATTTCAGTTGTTCTTGTCATATTGGAATAATACATTTAAACAGCAAAAAAATACAAAAGTGTCATATTGACCTATGAGGCACAAACTGAGTGAGTAAATTCATATATACGTCTCATAAATGGTCATTCAGACCTGGAGGAAACATGGCTCCAAGATGAATAATCCAGTATTTCTCTTTATGGCTAAGTATATTCTGCCACCCTTGTTGGTTGCTCCTATCACCGGTTATTCTGTTAATAATGGTGAACATAAACTTTGCTGTAGGATGTTTAATAGTGTGTTGATATAGGGCATTGGTTTGTTTTTTATTACGAATGTCACTCCTGTGTTCACCCATTCTAATTCTAAGGGAACGTGAAGTTTTTCCCACATAGAAAGCAGAGCACTGACATGTGGCTAAATATATAACCCAACTGCTTGAGCAGTTACCAAATATCCTAAGATTATAAACTTTGCTAGTATTGGCACTAGTAAACTGCTTAAGCTTGTTCACCTGATTGCATGATATACAGTGACCACAAGGGAAAGTTCCTAATAGTTCATCCGCTGTCATTGTAAGTTGTTTATATTTAGCCCCTCCGCTTTCCTTGTGTTTATAGTGGGAAAATAATGATCCCAGGGTTCTACCCCTTCTATATGAAAATTGGCACCTAGTTCCTAGGACATTACGAAGGTAATTGTTAGCTAATAAAATGTTCCAGTTTGCATCCAAGATATTTCTAATGACCTGATGGTTCCTGCCAAATGTGGTTACAAATCTTAAGGTAGAATCCTGTGATGTCCGAATGCGGTCCTTATATTGAAACAGTGCATCCCTATCCTGTTTGCCTGACCATGCACTGGCTGAAATGATATCAAATGGATGATATCCCCTTTCTAAAAATCTATTTTCCAAGTCTTTTTTAGCATCTTGAAAATCAGATGCAGAAGAGCTGATACATTTGATTCTAAGGAATTGAGATTTAGGAATATTGCAGATGGTGTGGCTTGGATGCATACTCAATGCATGGAGTAATGTATTATATTGTGGATATTTACGATGAATTTTAGTACTCAAAGTATGATCGGGATACCGATATATTGTAAGATCCAAAAAGTCAATATTATGAGTGTTAAATGTAACAGTGAACTCAGTCCCCCAGATGTTACTATTCAGATATTCCACAAATTAATTTAGATATGTAGAATCCACACGCCACACCATCCAACAATTGTCCAGATATCTCCGCCAGATATCAATTTCAACCAGATAAATGTTATGTAAGGGGTTATATATCAGGCATTCCTCAAGGTAGGCCATAAATAAATCAGCATAGATGGGGGCAAAGGATGTCCCCATGGCCGTCCCTTGGAGTTGCCAATAGCAGCCCCCCTGAAAGTAAAAAACATTTTTACCAAGCACATGTTCGGTCATGCAAATAATAAGTGTGTTAAACCCTGGTGGGTACAGGTCTGCTCTTTCCAACCAATACTGTAATGCCTGCAGCCCTGCCCAATGCGGTATGCTGGTATATAGGGACTTAACATCTAGTGTGCACATAAGCCAATGGGGCTCCAATTGTGTGTCTTGTATTTAGATTTCAGAAGTCACTTTTTCAACCACCTATGAACAGACATGTTGCCACATTTCAACAAGCAGTACTAAGAGACTTGCATTTTCCCCATTTTGAATCCCATATTTCACAAGAGAACATTAAGTTGTCTGAGAAAGAAGCCCTAAAGGAACTTAAAGATAACCATAACATTGCTATAGTCCCAGCAGATAAGGGAGGAGCAGTAGTGATTTTAAATATGGATCATTATATTCAAGAGGGCCTTAGACAACTATCTGATAGTAAATGTTATATGTATATGGGAACTGATCCTACATCAAATTTCAAAATGGAAATTGATGTTTTTCTTGATACAGCAGTGGAGGAGGGTATTATTACTCGGAATACAGCACAACATCTTACAGTAGCAGATCCTTCCAAGCAAATATTATATTTACTTCCCAAAATACACAAATCCATGACTAGACCACCAGGTAGGCCAATAGTGTCAGGTAACGGATCACTTACTGAACCACCTTCAGTGTTCCTAACTCAACAACTGAAACCATTACTCAAATTGGTCAGAGCTAGAATACAAGACACCACACAATTTTTACAAATTATACAAGACACACAACTGGAACCCCATTGGCTTATGTGCACACTAGATGTTAAGTCCCTATATACCAGCATACCGCATTGGGCAGGGCTGCAGGCATTACAGTATTGGTTGGAAAGAGCAGACCTGTACCCACCAGGGTTTAACACACTTATTATTTGCATGACTGAACATGTGCTTGGTAAAAATGTTTTTTACTTTCAGGGGGGTGCTATTGGCAACTCCAAAGGACGGCCAAGGGGGCATCTTTTGCCCCCATCTATGCTGATTTATTTATGGCCTACCTTGAGGAATGCCTGATATATAACCCCTTACATAACATTTATCTGGTTGAAATTGATATCTGGCGGAGATATCTGGACGATTGTTGGATGGTGTGGCGTGCGGATTCTACATATCTAAATGAATTTGTGGAATATCTGAATAGTAACATCTGGGGGATTGAGTTCACTGTTACATTTAACACTCATAATATTGACTTTTTGGATGTTACAATATATCGGAATCCCGATCATACTTTGAGTACTAAAATTCATCGTAAATATCCACAATATAATACATTACTCCATGCGAGTATGCATCCATGCCACACCATCCGCAATATTCCTAAATCTCAATTCCTTAGAATCAAACGTATCAGCTCTTCTGCGTCTGATTTTCAAGATGCTAAAAAAGACTTGGAAAATAGATTTTTAGAAAGGGGATATCATCCATTTGATATCATTTCAGCCAGTGCATGGTCAGGCAAACAGGATAGGGATGCACTGCTTCAATATAAGGACCGCATTCGGACATCACAGGATTCTACCTTAAGATTTGTAACCACATTTGGCAGGAACCATCAGGTCATTAGAAATATCTTGGATGCAAACTGGAACATTTTATTAGCTAACAATTACCTTCGTAATGTCCTAGGAACTAGGTGCCAATTTTCATATAGAAGGGTAGAACCCTGGGATCATTATTTTCCCACTATAAACACAAGGAAAGCGGAGGGGCTAAATATAAACAACTTACAATGACAGGGGATGAACTATTAGGAACTTTCCCTTGTGGTCACTGTATATCATGCAATCAGGTGAACAAGCTTAAGCAGTTTACTAGTGCCAATACTAGCAAAGTTTATAATCTTAGGATATTTGGTAACTGCTCAAGCAGTTGGGTTATATATTTAGCCACATGTCAGTGCTCCGCTTTCTATGTGGGAAAAACTTCACCTCTTAGAATTAGAATGGGTGAACACAGGAGTGACATTCGTAATAAAAAACAAACCAATGCCCTATATCAACACACTATTAAACATCCTACAGCAAAGTTTATGTTCACCATTATTAACAGAATAACCGGTGATAGGAGCAACCAACAAGGGTGGCAGAATATACTTAGCCATAAAGAGAAATACTGGATTATTCATCTTGGAGCCATGTTTCCTCCAGGTCTGAATGACCATTTATGAGACGTATATATGAATTTACTCACTCAGTTTGTGCCTCATAGGTCAATATGACACTTTTGTATTTTTTTGCTGTTTAAATGTATTATTCCAATATGACAAGAACAACTGAAATCATGATTGAATACCGTAATATTGGCTTATTTTTTGTGTTATGCTATTAGCCAATTTGACCAATTTTTATATTTATATATTTTGGGTAGTATGCAGTATGTCTAGATAATATATGTAATAAATATACTGTAATTTTGTTTACTCATATAAGTATTTAGAATTGTTTATATTCCTGCATTAACTGTTTGGGTATGTATTGATATGTATTCTTGCCATGTAAGTTTGGTTTTATTATTCATATGTGACCTGAACTTTTCAGTACCATATAGATAATTATTTTCTAAATAGGTTTATCATTTTTCCTATAAGCCCACTAATTTTTACACTCTGTGTCAATTAATATGTATATATATTTGCTTATAAGCCTCTCTTTATTTTTTACAATCCTTTAGTTGTATAAAATGATATATATAATTTAACTAGTATTCTCACATGAGAAGGGGTTAGATTATACCACTATTTGCCATTGGCTGGTGTATGATATAAATATTCATGATTTTGTTCCTATTTGGTTCTTTACTTTTCACTGAAGAAGGCATTTCTCCGAAACCGGTTTGAATTTTTGAAGAACCATTGAACATTTGTATGTCCTGTTTGGAGATTTATTTGTGTCATTTTTTCCCAAATAAAATATTGGACTTTTTATGCTGGCCTCTAGTGTTTATTAAATCTAGAGAATATTCCAAAATCATATTCATACTTACATTAATATTCTCGTTATTATAGTCGATGTTCCGTCTGTTCTTATAGTGGCCTTTAATAATAATGGGTGCATACCTATCCTGTCTATCTGCCCAGATTTGCCCCATAATCTCTTCCAATAAAGAGATGGGGTCGTCACGTTCCAAAACATGATCTTAAGGAAAGCAAACTCCTCTCTACATACTTTATCATTTGATGTTAAACGTGACACCCTTATAAACTGGCTTTTCACTATCTCCTTTTTGTGGTGATATGGGTGACAACTTGAAAAAATAGAAAAGTATTGCAATATGTGGGTTTCCTATATATCCTTGTCTCTGTGTTGTCACCATGCATTCTGGATATTTTGATGTCCAGATAATTAATTTCACTCCTATCCATATGGTGTGTAAATTCAAGAAATTCAGTACTTGTTTGCATTTGAGTTTTATTTTTAATGTGCTTCATCTGTGATGTCACTCTCCTTGTGCTATCACATCTCAGAAGGGTTTACTTTGACAGGTGGGGGACATAGTCACAAACTGTACACAGGCAACAAAGACAGCCAGACATCAGACACATGGGTGGTGTGGCACTGCTTACTACCATGTGCCTCTTCACTATAAACAACTGAATCTTGGCACGTATTTAAATGTGTCGAGACTAGTTTAATTAACAGGAGTTGAACAGGTGATCAGTTCGATGGATATCATGTTTTGCTGACCGCTGCATCTCTTCTTCTGGAAAACAAAAGGTAAAATAATGTTCTAGGAGCACTAGCTTGTTTGTGGCTGCAAATTCCTTTCTAGCTTTCATATGTTTTGATTCAGCTAAGAAAGAAGGTTTTAGTGATAAAAGCATATTATGATGTCAGCAGATCTCTTATGATATTTTACCTTGGGTGAAGAGTAACGGACAGTGCCCAACACATACAAGCTCAGAGGGTTAGGCAATTTATTTTGAAACATGAACATACACCAGAATATCCCTACTCATTTCAGCAGGATACAATCATCAGGAAAGATAAAAATCAGAACAATGCTACTATTGTGCTGCCTTGTGATTTCAGAATATTTTTTAGCTTTACATTTTGCCCATATCTATGTTATGATCTCATACAAATTGGCAGACTTTTGATAGTAAAATCCTCAAGGACATCATCAGATCATTCTTTGGTATGCCAGCTTGTTAGAGAAAATGAAAACATGTCTTTCACTCTCATCTGAGAAACTAAGTCAAGCCTAAAACACAAAACCAGAGCTAACTTATATTACAGGCAAGTTTTCCTCACCCTGCTCAGCAAGGTATAGTTTTTAATGGGAGAAAACAAAGTCAGACTATGCATTTTGTGACCTGCTCTATTTATACAGAATCATTTATTACTTTACATACTCCTTTGGCAATTTGCATGGTGTACTGAGACACTTAATATTCAAATACAGAGAACAAGATTAGGAAAAAATAGCAGTAATATGTGTCGTGTAAAATAGGACAAGAAGAGAAACAATGGGATTTATGTGCACTTTTAGCCCCCATAGCAGGCAGGTAACAAAGCTTCAAACAAGAGGAGGCACTGTGGGTCTCACACTGGATGGAACCACTGCAATGCATTTCAGGTAGGGGTTGCATACATACCCCTCTTTTTCTAGAGGAAGTCTAAGGAAATAGCTATGATAATTAAGATAACAGAGAGGGGGAAGGAATTGCTGGTGGGACCTTAATATCCAGATGTCAACTGGAGTAATTTGTCTGCAGTCACATGTACAAACAGGTTCCAGCTTGATACCGTTATGTGTTTTCTGTAGGTTGCATAGCTCACTTTGTGATAAAATAAATACTTATGGCCAGGTGGTTTGCTCAGTTGTCTTGCTGCGCCATTACAAAGGCATATTAACATGAATTTGCAGATACCATGTACAGGCACTTTAGTCACATATTTACTTCATTGTTGCATTTAGTACCAGGAAAGCTGTGTACAGTTTTTCTTGGCAGCAGGAATTTGACTTGAGTGTAGTGAAATGTGATACAATCTGATGAAATATGTGTGAGTCTTTGCAACAACAAGCAACAGAAGTGCAATGCTAAGAAAGACAATTTCAGTTCAGCATTTCTTATACCATATGCTGTTCATAATTGAAAATATTATATACTTCTTCCCAGGCATTAACTTACTTTCTTTGGATGGCTTTCTACAGTGCTTAGGATGGTATATCTGTAAATTATAATATCTATGTGCCTCCCAGTGTAGCAACCTTGCGAATGATTAGTGCTTCTGTAGCACTAAGGATTGCATGCTTACAGCTTTGCATAGCTACTACATACCAGCACTGCAAACTATCAGTGGCTTTTCAGTGCTCATGATAGTATACATGCAGCTTCTCTTGGGCACATGCCACAGTAATGACTGCCTGTTTATCTGTTTGCACAGAAATACAACAGCCCCATAACTGATTTGAATTTTAATGTAAACTACAACTGGACCTTTGATCTCTTCTGGCTGCATCTTCTCCTTGGTGCTGCTTTGGAATGCTAGCTTCAGTCTTTCATCCTTTTGGTTGAACAGGTATGAGCTAATCCTCATCCCCCTCTGTCCTTTATTTTTATTGAGTTTTAGTTTTGCTTCTACACAATCCAGTCAATGTTTCTTGTACGTATACTGAATCAGTCTATTTCTTGTACTGATGGGGGGGGGGGGGGGCAGTTCATTCATTCATTCCCTTTAAACAGCAAGAGCCATATGAACCATTTGTTTCCTGATCAAGGTAAGAGCCATATCAGCCTATTCACTTCTCTAGAATCAGGTGATAGGATATTGGCCTGTTAGTCATGTGAAACTCCCTCACTTAACTAACTCTTCCTCACAGGCAGCTGGCAGCCGTGTATATGCTACTGCTCTAGGGAGGTCTCATGCATGCGCAAGTCTTCATGACTTTTATACAGCACTTAGCTACACCAGACAAAGAGCTGCTTCTGTAGTGGCCTGCAGGACAGCAAATCATATTGCTTCCCTCCCAACATTCTGGGTGAGTCGGTGGTGACTACTCAATCCATCTCCCCAATCCCTTCAGCCCAAAAACACTATTCAGCCTTGAGTCATTTGTATTGTAGTTTGGACTTTATGCCTCTATACCACAAGGCCAGGGCTAGATTAATTCTCATCTTGATATTTGGTTCAGGACCTCCATCCATATTTGGCTATAAATTGGGATTTTTATCTATCTTCTATCATAGTGTGTGGTATTTATCCTTCTGTGGTCAGGGTATGGACCATTTAGTTTCTTTGGCATGACTTTATGGTCATCAATATGTTGTTGCTTATTTTCTTTTTCAGATTGTTTATCAAGTCGGAATTAGTCTGTGATACATTTCCTGATATGTAACACCTGACATACTTCTAAGTAAGTTCTTTAGTTTGTTAGTCTGCCTCAAGTTACAACACATAATCTTGCTTGAGATTTTATTTTCACCTGACCAGAGCTTCCCCTCATATACTGTCTCCAGAACTCCTACTTGCAGGTTTTAGGAATAATTACCCCAAAAGTAGTCAGTAGTGTCCCTTTCATGCTGAAAATCTGAGTAAAGCTCATTACCACTTCCTGGTCATTCTTTTATCTCAATATCCTACACCTTGGACAACATGATATCATGTTGATTCTTCCTGGGAGTGGTCATATTGGTAAGTAGTAGTGGAGCCACAAAGGCTGGGTCTTCGGTCCTGGACACCTGCAGCCTTCCATATGGTAGTATGGATAGCCCATGAGCATAACAGTGTTATTTAGTTCCTTTATGCTCCTTGTCATATGAATGTGGCCATAGAAACCAGACTATTGCTGGACTCTGCCTATAGTCATTTGCAACAATCGTTTCTTTGGAGTAAAAGTCAAAACCAATGACTGAGAGATTAGTTAGCAGCATATACCTTACTACATACATATAGTGTTTACATATAGTGTTTAAAATTATGTACCTTTCATACCAGGCAAAGAGTTTTTTGGTGGATCTGAGAAACTGTTTGTTTCACCTTTCATGGAAATGCATGATGCAAAAATTAACAGATCGTTCTATACAATTGGGAAATTTGTGTAGAAAAATGGAAGCTGCACTCCAACTATATGGGTGTAGCCAGATTGAAATGCATTAGTACCTCATCTGATGTTATCTTGTCCTTTGTTGACTTGAAAGTCCATTTGTAGCAATCTGTCCATTTTTATGATTCGGTTCTGGGCTGAGGTGCCTTCTGTGCGAAGTCTGCATGTCCTCCCTGTATTCGAGTGGGTTTCCTACAGGTTCTCTGATTTTCTCCCAATTTATGGATGAGAAATTTCATTGCAGCAAATAAATCAAATAACAGTTTTAGTGACTTATTCATTTTTGTATATCTGTATTTTTTGCTAAAAATGTGATTTGATTAATGTTTTATGTATGTGTCAGGTTAGTATAGATTTTTTTATGGCTGAAGTTTAAATGATAATACTATTCTTCACTTGTATGTACTGTGGCTACAGTTCAGCTTCTGTATTGTAGAACATGATGAATTTTCATTGTAACATGGTCTTTGTTCTTTCTTCACAGTTGTGTGACAAAGGAGTTAATATATGTAAGTAAGAGGAGGGTATAGCGATGAGTCTTTCAAATGGGTGTATAGAAGGTCTTACCCAGTTCTAAAAACTTATTTTACTTATAATGTTATTTATGATTTCTTTATGGTTTGTTTATGCTTATTACTCATTGTGTACGTTTTGATAGTTTCATCTTGTTATGCACTGTTTTACATGTATTATCCTGGATTTGCTCTGGAAATGCACTTGCCCAGTAGTGCTAGACAAGTCAAGAGTAAAAATTAAATAAATAATTTAATTCTTTTTTTTTTTTTATGGAAATGTATTTGTATTTACATTTCTGGCATGTGGACTCATTTATGGGATTCGATGGTTTGGGCTTTGAGGCCATGACATTACTCCCATTAACATATGTCTGCTAAAGCATTAGCAAGTATTTGTTATGGTAGCACACAAAGGTCTGAACAAATTAGCCAGAATTAGAGTAGATTCAAGACTAGTAACATAGCTAAAACGATGGTTAGACAACAGAACAAAACACAAAGGTTAAAGATAACACCTACACTAAGTGTAGATAACACCTACACTAAGTGTACACTAAGTGTACACCTTTCTCAGTGAATAGACAACATGCATAGCTCACACCTTCTTCCTCCTAATTTTGGTTTTCCTACTAATTTTCTTGTAGCTTTAAATATTGAGAAGGATTCATAAAGGTTACCACAAAGTGTAGACTACATGTACACTTACATGGGGATTCAATAAACTCTGCACTTTGCGCAGAGCCTACACGGAGTTTACATGTTAGCCCAACAGTGTGTGGTGCACAGCAGCACACAATGCATATTAATGAGGCACAGAGCACCTAAGCTAGGTTTTGTGGCTTGCAGCAGTATTGCTGGCCACGAACCTTTTAAGCAAATGTGGACAGCAATTCTGTGTAAGGTAGAACACCTACAGTGCTCAGATTTGCACGGAATGCCACAATGATCACTGGCACTTTACAAATCGCTGTCGTTCTGTTACTGCAACACATCTGCACAGAAGCCAACTTAATGAGAGGACAAATAACCAATAATAGGGACATATTTCATATAGATGTTACATAGGAATGTGTTAGAATGTAACAGTCTCAACCTCTTAGAGCAAGAAATGTGGACAAAGCCATGAAAATGGGGGAACAAAGGGCCAAAAGTAGAGACAGATGTTTAATATTGCACTTCCAAACATAAGGAAGTAGATATAATTATTAAGTATATTAGCATGAACTTTGTGAAGGGCATGAAGTTTGAAACTCAAATGTCAGTCATCAGTTTCTGACTGCACTCTGCAATGACATGCAAATGATTTGCCAGGAAAAAATATTATGAGGGAAAGATCACAAATATGCGATAAAAACTGGACATTATGCAAAAATCAGGACATTTGAGAAGTATGCACTTAAATGTATGTAATATTAGGTCACATCAGTCCAGAGATCATCCCATTGATATGTTAGAAAGCCACATATTATATAAGGAAAACATGTGGACATCCTGGGAATATCTGGACAGTTGAGAGGTATGAATGTGAAGTATATGGTCCAAACACAGTACAGGACAGTGTACCTACAGTGCTGAGTATTATGATATCCCATTTCTGGAATTTTGTACTGAAGCTGTGTTAATGATCTGTAACAGGAGATGAGACTGCCATGTAAAATGATCACTCAGGGGAAGTGTGTGTATTGTATAGGGACACCCAAATGAATTGTAGGAATGAATACAGGGAAAGAGTATAGTGTACTCATGTACAGCAAAGGAAGCTATGTCAATGGAAGATGATTTTAGCAGCAACACCAAGCACATATCTGTATGGTACAGTTAGGACTGTACAGTGAAAATGTTTTGTCTCTGACTGCCACACAAGGTGGCATAACAATAGGGAGGATGTGTGTGTGAGATAAGTATCCTTACATGAGTAATGCAGTGGACATCTGTCAGGGATGTTACATACAACTGGCGTAGGGTGCATATTGGGAAGCTGTGTAAACTGATATACCTGAATATGAGTGTACTCTCAGTAGAGGTTTCCAGCAAGGTGGCCACAGGTACAGGATCATGACAAACATTAAAACAACCAATCACAATCAAGTACAATATCAGAATAATGCCACCACTAATCCCATGCCTCTGACATAACATACGTGATGTGGAGTGATAAGAGATGAGCCTGCACACACACACACACACACACACACACACACACACACACACACACACACACACACACACACACACACACACACACTCAACCAATATTATCATACATCCACACTCTATGAGGGTAACCACGCATTGAATTGAATTAATAGAATAATTAGTGCTAATCAACATGATCTTTATGTATAAATACTGTTGGTAGCACATTGTATTTATGATCCTTTGAAGGCGAAAGGCCGAGGTACCAGATCGTAATAAAGAAGAATTACTTGTGTTGGTGTTGGTTTGTGTTTGTGAACTGCTGCTGAATTTTCGTGAGTGTTTTTGGATAACCACGCACATTATCCTGGTACTGTAATATCTGTAGGAGATGTTAGGAGGGACACTGCTATACCTATATGTGACAGTATGGGCAGTACAGCCTAGTTGCCTTGTGTGCATGGCATATATCTATGGCACAATCCACAATGTCACAAATTATATACATGCCATTAATGTTGTCAAAAACCTATGTATGCAGTGTGTGCATAAGCTGAACAGGTAGCACACATGCATCTGGTGTAACAACTTGATTGGTGTTCTGCACCATCAGTCATGTATATTCCACAAAAAGAATACCTAGGTACAGGCAATAAGCTGTGTGACAGCACACTGTGACAAAGGTGGTACACATCAGTTACATATCATTGGAAGATGTGTAGGGAGATACATGAAGATGGGTGCATTGTGCACAGTTATTTGTGTGATGAAAGCTGGGAACCATGAAGTTATTATGGCCTCTGATGTGCATGTCCTCTGCATACCCAGTACTTGTGTTACATTCAAAGGATTAGTCAACACTATGACCCTGTGCTGGTGGATGTACCACTTACCCTCTACCTCAGGACACAGGTCACATACTTATTGGTCTGATTATAGGGTGTGATGTTCACATTATACTTGGGTGGTGTGTCTGATTCCTGATACAAGAAATCCCTCCATGAGTCTCTTTGGTGCAGGTGTTGTCATGGCTTTGAGCCTTTGGCAGCTTCCTCTGATATGTGTTGATACTGTCTGTATTATACTAATATTACAGTTGGAGTAATTGATTTTCAAAAGCTGTAGTCCTTCAGGCAGCTGCTTGGATACAGCATGTGTATGTCATCTGTGATGTCTATCACATAACTAATTGGCAGGAAAGGGCCTAGCAGACACCCCTGATGTACCAACCTGATCTCTAGACCTGAGATATATGTCACATCACACATTTCAGCATAGTAAAATGCCATGTATGTCATACACTAGTCTACCCATTTGGTGATATAGCTGTTTATGATCACATATGACAGTGTTGAGTGAATACCTCAGTGTGGCTTTCTGTCAAATGCCTTGACCTGTTAAAGTTCCGCAAGATGATACTGTTGTCATCATCCATGCCTCAATGACCTCTTTGAGGACATCTTTCAGATGTAATGGACCTGTTGTAGGAGTAACAACTCACACAGATCTGTTCTACACACCTGGAATTATTACTAGTGGACATGTAGAAGAGATGCACTATGACATGTTGGTCTACCTCACAGTCGAGGACAGTCAGGACGTCTCTATACATGCATGCATCAGGTGCCATCCCCCCACCTCAGGTGGATGCAGTGATGTACACCCTTGTATGGGAGCATAGGCAAAGTGGAGGATGTGTTGAACTGTGTATTCAACCATATTAGGTAGGTGTATGGGCTGGGTCATGCCATAGTTGATCTCTGATATTATCACAGCACAATGATTCCATGTGATAGGCCTGGATGAAGTTAAAACAGTGCATACTGCCTATTGTGATCTGGCCTAGGGTTTGATACAATCACACATACAGTTATCATTGAGAAACCCCCAAGCTGGGGATTAAACCTTATGTCAGTTGATGGGTAAGCAACTGGATCACTGACAGAACATATCATGTGAAAAATTGGGGAATCAACTTGCAACAGTAGAGCTGACACCATTGGTAAACCCCAGGGATCTGTGCTTGGGCCTTCACTGTTTGAACTGTACTTCTCAACAGTTTAGGCCAAAGTATATGGCCTTTGGCTTTCCAAGTTTGCTGATTCTTACATATTGTGTACAATCATTGAGTCCACCAGTGGTGATAGCATAGTAAAGGAGGAGCTAACACATACAACTGAATGGTGACAAAGGCACACGATGTACAAATAAATGTAGAAATGTGTGGTCATAATGTTGTTTGTGTGAAAAGTGGAGTTCCATGTTAATAACAGCTTTGATAACAATCCTGCTATGAAGAAATGCAGTGATGCAAGCACTGGGAACACATTTAGATAGCATCTGAACTTTGATCACCAAGTGTCCACACTGCTGTTGAAAGCCTGTGTTGTGCACATCATGTATCATGCCATCATACTGAAATCTAAAGATTGTGTGATATCACTGTAGCCAAACCTCATTACAGCACTAATAGAGTATAATGCTCATTTTTTACATGTACCTCATCAGACGCATGTAGAAGCTGGAGAGACCACAGGGCTTTCTCAGCAAGATAACGCAGGGCCTACACACCATGACATGATGTATGTGGACAGATTAAAATCCATGTCATTGTAAACTGTATTGTGTAGGAAGAGGTGACTTCTGGATGGCCAGTCTCTGATCCTTCTCTTGTGGGAGCACTCCATATTCAAAAATGTGATATAGTTGATGACATCAGCAGTGTCTGTTGAGAAGAAGATAACAGTGTCCCACATGCCACTGTAAAATGCTATTTGTAATGTCAAGCACCAGCTCACACATACCCCAGACCCAGTTGACTGCAGTGAGAATAGAAACCCTACTTATCTAAGTACACAGACTACAGAACACAGTATGTTATGCAAGCGCCATAGCTGAGGTCCAACTTGGAGTGTGTCAAGCAACACTTTATAGCTGATGACATCACCAGTGTCTGTTGAGGAGAAGCTAACAGTGTCCCACATGCTGGTGTAAAATGCTCTATTTAATGTAAAGGAAGAGCTCTCTCTCTCTCTGTCTCACACACACACACACACACACACACACACACACACACACACACTTGACGGCATTGAGAATAGAGCTCCTACCTATCTAAGCACACTGCAATGAGAATAGAAGTCCTACCTAAGTACATAGACTACAGAACACAGTACTTTACACAAGTTCCACAGCTCAAGTCCAACTTGGAGTGTGTCAGACAACACTTTATAGCTGATGAGCAGTGTCTGTTGAGGAAAAGATAACAGTGTCTCACAGGCTAATGTAAAATGCTCCCTGTAATGTCAAGCAACATGTCTCACACACACACACACGCACACACACACACACACACACACACACACACACACACACACACACACACAGACACGCACACGCACACACACACACACACACACACACACACACACACACACACACACACACACACACACACACACACACACACACACACACACACACACAGTTGACTGCAGTGAGACTAAAACCCCTACCCATCTAAGTACACAGAGTAAAGAACACAGTACTTAATGCACTTGCCACAGCACAAATCTGATTTATGCAGGAGTACAGGTGAACTAATAGTAGAGGACATCAGCAGGCCATGTGGGAGACAAGAGGTTGAGAGGCCTGTCTGAAATGGATGTGTAGGCATGAGCAAGTATCAAAATACTGGCAATCTATGGCATTGGAGAAGTAACTGTAGGATACAACTGCCTGTTCTGCTGTCCACACACACACACACACACACACACACACACACACACACACACACACACACACACACACACACACACACACACACACACACACAGTCAATTGCAGTGAGAGCAAAACCCCTATGTATTAAAGTACACAGAGTATGGAACACAGTACTTAATGCAAGCACCATGGCACAAGTCTGATTTAAGCAAGAGTGCAGGTGAACTTATAATAGATGATATCAGCAGGTAATGTGGGGGACAGCAGTTTAGGAGGCCTGCATAGGCACATAGCATCTTAGGATCATATGAGGCTACTAGCCAAATAGCACTAGGGTGTGTAGAGGCCTAGTTGTGTAAAAATACAATTAGCTGTATTGAGCATAGTTGGATGGTCAGTTGTAGCTGAGGTGGTTTGTGGGTGGCACCAACTCGCCCTGTCCATGAGGGACATAGGTGCCAGCCCAAATGCCACTTTACAATCACCCAACCAGTAGTCAAGGTTGCACTTGAATAGGGTCATTGAGTAGCACTGCTTCACATGCAGTGGGAGCCTATCACAGAGAAATGTGAATAGTTGTGGGACATATCTGTCTCCCAAGCATGTTCTATTTATGTCACAGGCTAGACTGTGAACCCTGGAGTGAGTTATTCTTGTCCCATTTGAAATTTATTTATTTGTTTATTATTTATTTGACAGTTGTTGACTGGGTTAATCTGACTGAGCCAACGCCTTTTTTCAGTGGAGGCCTGATGAGAAAAGCTCCACAGTAGAACAAACATATTGAATGCAAATTCCCACTATTCAGTACAGTATAAAAAGTATTACATAATGCTGAATCAGATATACACACATCAGAGAATATATACAAACTATTACCAATGTATCAAGCAGTAGAATCACTGTAATTGAGGGTCAACTACATGTACATAATATACGAGGATAACAGTTGTTGATATTTAGTTAACTTAGGTAGGGTTAGATAACTGAAAGTTGTATGTTTCAGGAGACAAGGAGTAGCTAAGAGGTCAATGTACAGCCAATAAGTAGACATAAGAGCAGGAATAAGGGGGTTAGGTGAGGGAGAGGAGAAGAGTAAAGGGTGGGGAGTCATGGAAGGTAGATACAATGAGATATCCATGTACTGTTTAGAATTTTTTTGATAGCAGTCTTGAATTTTTGTGGGGAATTAATATTTCTAATATCCAAAGGAAGCTTATTCCAAGACTGAGCAGGGGAAGAACTGTATAGGTTTTGTCCTATTTTGCTTTTAGGTTTGTCAGTTTGAAGAAGGTTTTGGTCAGAACTTCGGAGAGACCTAGTAGAGGTGCAGAGAAAGAAAAGTGAAGCAATGTCAGGACAGAAGGAGGGCAGATATAATATAAAATATATGATCTGAAGCCGAGAGAGGAGCAGTTGATGAGGAAATTCTAACTAGTTTAAAAGCAAGAAAGTGGTGTGAGTAGTAAGTTTGATCTGCTGCAAATCTAGCAACTTTATTGTATTTGGTTTCTGATTTTGTTAATAGAGTAGATTGAAGATTAGTGAGGATTTGAGAGCCATAGAATAGGCTTGGCAGAAGATATGCATGGGATAGGGAGATTTTAGCTTTGTTGGACAACATTTTTTTATTTCTATAAAGTAGTCCAAGTTTTTAGTAGGCTTTTTTGATGTTGTGAATGTGCAGGTCAAATTTGAGTTGGTCATCAATGATGACCCCCAGAAACTTGGCGTGAGATTCAGCTGTGATAGGTGTATTATTACGGGAAGCGATTAAGAAGGACAATTTAAGATGGTTCATACTTTTGGGAGTAAACAGCAGAAGTTTTGTCTTTTTAGGATTTAGTATAAGCTGATTGTAGATGAGCCAGTTCTCAATGATAAGAATGATTTTTGTGTGATGGTGTTTAGGTCAGGTGTTTAGGTCAGGAGAGAATCAGTTATGGTAATGACTGTGGAGTCATCTGCATATTGCATGAGTGATGACTGAGGACAGGATATATACAGTTAGTTGGTAAAGATATTAAACAGTAATGGGTGGAGGATTGATCCTTGAGGTACACCTATCTTGACAGGAAGGACAGAAGATGTTTTGGAGAGACATTTGACAGATTAAAGTCAGTTGTTGAGGTAACTGGCAATCCAGGAAATATTTGAGGTAGACAGCTTTAGTTCAGAAAGTTTGGCTAACAACAGGGGATGGGAGATTGTGACTAATGCTTTTGAGAGATCAATGAAGGATATGAGGGCAGTAGATGTGCTATGTTTTGGGTGAAAGCCATGTTGTGTGAGGGTAAGTAATTTTTCTTGTAAGAGGCAGTGTAGGATTTGTTTGTGAACACATTTTTCCAATCATTTAGAAAGTATGGATAGAATGGTAATTGTTCTGAAGCTGGCAATGTCTGAGGAGTTACCTCCCTTGTTAATGGGTAGATTATAGAATTGTTTACGGATTTTGAGAACTTTAGATTCAGTAATGGAGTGATTCATAAGTATGGAGATAAGAAGGGCAAGTGAGTTTGCAGCTTTCTGAAGAAAGATTGGAGGAAGATTATCGATGGAAGGGGAGCATGGTTTTAGCTTAAGAAACAAGGATTTAGTATAGTTGGTAGATACAGTTTTCAGACAGAAGGACCGTGAGGAGTTGGAGGATGTGGGAGGGTCAGGAGGGATGTTAACATTAGGGTTGGAGTTTGTTTGGAGTGTTAGTTTGCGTATAGTGTTGTTGAAGCAAGAATTTAATTTAGATGCCGTTTCTTGGGGAGTGTTGTTGGGACATGGATTAGGAGATGAGGGGTTGCCTGGACTGGATGAAGAATTTGATTGATGGAGTGCCAGAACTTTTTGGTTTGGCAGAATGTGAATATGGGGGATTGTTATAGAAGTTCTTCTGTCATTATTGATGCCAATCATTTGCAGAAGAGCAGGGTCTGAGACTGCTCTGCAGGGCAGCCATAGGTAACCTCTTAGCAGCCTGCATGATATTGAGTACAGTGACAGGTATGCCAGTCTTTCCATGTATGTCATGTTTGGTGGCTTAGGATTCTCCCAGGTACAACTCTGTGTTCTCTCCAGTTGTTGCAGGTGTCTGGTGAGGTACAGACAGATGTGAGAATTGTACACCACTATTGGTGTGATATGGGTAGAGTATAGCAAAGGTATGATTACCCTGGTCTCCGATGTGATGTTCATATGTATGATGTGTGCAATGCAGATTTTTTTTATGGGCATATAGTGATGAAGGTACAGATTGCTATCAACATGTGTTCCCAAGTCTCACAACACTGTGTTTGAGCTTAGAGGTGATATGTATACCATAATTAACAAGGGTTCTTTATTGACAAAGGGGACAATAAGTCATTGTATGCTTTCAAGTTCAGTCTGTGAATCTGGAACCAATCATCAGTCTGCGGTAGCCCCTACTGCAATATGTCACCATCATTGGAGGACTCTGCATGAGTGCATCCAGTTAACAGTGATCTGCAAACATGGTAAACCACAGGCCATCTACTGTTGGCTGTGCTTCAGGGAAGTATTTTCCAAATAGTTGAGGGCCCAGCACAAATCCATGTATTATTCTAGTGGTGAGTGGGCTAGTGGTGGAGGTGCAGAACCCAACTTTGACAGTGTGTGTTCTGTCATTGAGTCAGTTGGCTATCCATCTAGTACTGTATGGCCCTAATTCCCAGATGGGAGATCTTCACTGTGAGACATGAATTGGGGATAGTGTCAAAGGCCTTGGATAACTCAACACAGGTGTTTTTTCCTGTTATCCCTCATCCAGGTCATTGAGGTCAGTATACAAGAAGCCCACAAGGGTCAGTAAGCAAGATCTACCCTTGATAAGACAAAACTACGTAGGGTCAAGTTTGTTAAAGGTCACCTATGTCCCTGTGGATATGGCCCATGCTGATTCCAGCAGTAGCCTTGCCGATAACGTTTTGTAGGCATATGGGTCAATAGTTGTAGTTCTGCATGTCATCAGATTGATGAGCATTGCATAGCACACAACATTTTATATTACATTTTGTAGTGTGAGTGATATATGTGTGGAAAACGTACTGAGACCTCAGGGTTTTAGTTATTGGGGGTGCCAGCATATGGATATGACATATAGTTAGATAAGGCCTTCAGTTTGTAATATTTCCACATGTAATTTCATGTCATACTAAGGTACTGGACAGTAAACAGAAGTAACAGAGCATAACATATACATTTCCATAGTGCAATGAGCAGCAGTTTTGCGAGACAGTTAGCAAAATGCATACTCATTCAAGATACACTGTTTACGCATAGGTAAGCAGTGCACAAATGTGAACCACATTGCTAAAGTCTAACCATTAGTACTGAGTCCCTGGAATACTCCTGCTACTTTACAGACTCTGTGGTGGCATGTGTTACTGCAGTTAATGCAGTGATACATCCCTTTTTGGGACCAGATGGTACTGGGTTTGAACGTTGCTGCTTATTAATGCACAATCCTCGCCACCATGCAATAATGCATTAAAGAAAAGAAATAGGGAAGATAGGGCAGTGGTAAAATGTGGGGCAAACAGGGGAAAGAACAAATAGAAAGAAATACAGGAATGTGCAGGAGGGAGGTAGGAAAGAACCATAGCTATCCATTTCTTCAACAGTAAAAACTAATATATGCAGAATATTAGCTGAATTTGAACCGTCACCTCCAGAATGAGGGGTGACAACAACACAATCATGATATATAGCCAATTGGACTGAATCAAGTATGTCAAGAAAACATGTGTGTGAAATGGAGACCTTTGTATGGGACGATATTTTTATTTTGTAAGACAGGTGTCCATTTTTATTGGAAAGAGAGAGGAATGTTAGGGTAGGGATGTAAGTATGTCTGGGTCTGGTAAGTTGGGTAGATGAGTAAGCATTTGCAGATAGACAAGACAAACAAGACAAGACTCAGGGATGATGATGGACACAAGAAGCCAGTGGACGCCATGGATGGGGTGAGGTTTGGGACATCCAGGATCCATGGTTATCAAGCTGGGTGGCAGTGAGAATCGAGTCCTCACCCACAGGACTGTTGTGAGTAATAAACTTACCATCTCTGCCACTGCTCCCAGAAGGTACCACTGGATCAGCCTCTGGGGAAGAACTACCCAAGGGGACAGGTAGTGCAGGAGCAGTAGAGGTGATGCGGCCAGGTTGGCTTCAGATGTGCTGGGCATCGGTGCTGGAGCCAGTGGAGGGAAGCAGGCCTATCCTGCTGTGCTGTGGAGTATTTAGTGATGTGGTACACATGGAAGACATGGACACATTTTCATGACATGTAATAAGTTAAAAAAAATTAAAACAATAAAATAACAATAAAATAAAAAGAGAGATAAGGGCTGGGGTGAGAGAAAAAAAAAGAGATACAATTAGTACCTTCATATGTGACATACAATGCATTAATACAATTATTTGACTCTGTTATCTTAACCTTTACTTTTAAGACTACCAACTCCTAACAGAAAGCTTTTACTTTTAAGACTACCAGCTCCTAATAGATGCACACTATACTACAGATTGCATCAAGTACTCTTTCACATGTGCATATGTTGCACATATGCGCATTCCAATTATATAGATGACAGTTTACAGCAGGGCATGTGTGTCACTGGTATAGAGCTTTTACTTTAAACCTTGAAGTTACACATAACTGAAGAATTAACAGTATTGGATAGTTGGGAAGTGTGGTATTTGAACCCACAACCTCTGACTAAAGTCTAATATTGTACTCTTGATTTGTGCTGCAGACTAATGTATGCATACTTGCTTTTACAGCTGAGATATGCATGCTCAATTTGATAAAACTCTATAAAATACCAAGAAAGCTATCTTTAACTTTTAATGCTACAATAACACTACCCTTCTGCTTCATACATACCAAACACTTCCCTCATTCTCGCCAGTCTATCCCCATAAGTCCTCACATTTGCTTCTCTTTCCATGGCACATGAGGAAAAAACAGAACAGAATAGAATACCATTATGAATAACAGTCTTGCCTATATTCAGCTTTTAAGCCTTAGAAGTACTCTCTGTAGTTGATACTTACACATCTGTGGGATGTCCACAGTCCTAAATTCTTCAATCCAAGCATTGAGGGTATCCCTCTTCCTCCACCATATGTCACTATAGTGGTGCCTACATTGTTTGCCAGTGTGCGGGATACCAGTGGCCCGAGCCAAACTATCCCAAGCTTCTGATTTATACTGGGAGCCAGAATAGTCCCCGAGCAGCAAACTGGCACTGTGGTGTTTAACTAGGAGTCCATTAAAGATTTTGGACTCCCGTAGATCCCATCTCTGTGCCCTGAATCTGACACCATCTCCACAAATGCCTGCCATGTCTAATGCAGATCAAGAGCAACAGAGACTGATGGTTTCCTGCCAGTTCCAGTCATCGCATTTACTGGGAGCGGGTAAACTATTTTTGAAAATGTTGTGCTTTGTGCACCATCACGCAAACACCGTGTTCAACGGTGCACAATGGTAAGGAGAGCACAAGGCAAGCAAAGCAATTTACAAGTTATGGGATGTACAGGCAGTTGTGTATGTGTGTTACACTCATGGGGATAGACTGGTGAGAATGAGAGAAGTGTGTGGTATGTATGAAGCAGAAGGGTAGTGTGTATGTGTAGACAAATGTGAAGGCTATGGCAGTCCAGATAGCAGAAATATACTTACAAGAATATAGTACACAGTACACCCACAGTCATACATTTCATAATAAATGAGATGAGAAAGTAGCAGACTCCAAATCAGACTTCAGACCAGTGACAAGTGGAGTACCACAGGGTTCAGTCCTGGGTCCTCTCCTGTTTGGTATCTACTTCTCTGAAGTACAGGCTAACACAGAAGGTCTTTGGCTAACTAAATTCGCAGATGACTGCAAACTAGGAGCCATAATCAAAACTCCTAACGATGTGGACATCCTAAAAAAGGGCCTCACTGAGACAGATGCCTGGTGTCAGAGCCATTGTCTCAAGCTCAATGCCAAAAAGTGCATTGTCATCCCCTTTGGTAAAAACTCTGTACCCATGAACTACCACATAGGCGGTAGTCTACGTAACACCGAAAGTGTGATACGAGACCTTGGGACATAGGTGGACAGTCGTCTCTCCTTTGATAATCACATCACCACAGTGGTCAGGAAATCCTTCTACGTGGCACACCTCATCACAAAAGGTTTCTCATCCAGAAAAAAAGAGGTCATTGTTCCCCTCTACTCATCACTCATTAGACCCATTATAGAGTACAACACCCATTTTGGTATTTACCTCACAAGACATCTACAACAACTGGAAAGGCCTCAAAAATACCTCACAAAGAGGATTACTGGCCACAAACAGATGCCTTATGAAGACCGATTCAAATAACTTCAGCTTTACTCTGTCACATATCTCCTATTCAGAGGCGATCTCTGCCTAACATACAAAGCTATGTCAAACCCAGAGCTGTTGGACATGCTCCACTTAAAGAAATCCCAATCCCTCCGAGCTACACGCTCTAGGGACCTAAACCTTGTCACCACAATAAACAGAACATGCTGGAGGGATATATTCCTGTCCCAGAGACTTCCCATACTCTGGAAAAGACTACCTATCTATGTCAAACAGAGCTCCTTATTAGCACTCTTCAAGAAAAATCTTGATGATTGGATGGGTAATAGGAAATTCACCCCGGGGATCACTTCTGTGGTTTTGCTTGACAGGGGCACATGAAAATAATTTTCTTGGGTGGCGAAAGCCAGGGTACCTTTTTGGCTAGGCTTGTATAGGCCCTACGGCCAATAGCCTAGTACCTACCTATGAACCTATGATACATAGATAAATAATTACATAACTGACAATACTATTGCCTCAGCCCTCATACATATAATTAATATCAGTCCTACTATGTCAAGTGTCATAAGGGAGAGTGACTATAATGGGAAGTGGAGCAACAGTAAAAGTGTATGCAATATGCTGTATTAGAACCCAGGACCTTTTGTATGGCAGTCCTCCAATTACAACTGCTGCCACAAGAAGGTTGAGAAAACACTTGTCTATCTTTCATTTCATTGCTTTACACTGCAATGTCACAACAGTAAAACAAAGGTCGCATAACCTGTACTAGAACCAAGGAACATCTGCACTCTAGCCCTACACTTACACCTGCTTCCACAGGATTAGTTACATGATATTCCCTATTTTACTATTCATTCTTAAAGTCTTGGTTTTAACCGCAGTGCAGCATCACTTAGTGGGTTTGCGAATGCCCAATAGTATTAATTGAATGTATCCAGTTCCTATTTTTGGTTGTCTGAGTCCTGTCTGCTTCCTGGGTGTGCCAGTTTATGTACTGCTGCAGTTCGCATTAACCAGATAAGCATAGTGGTGCATTGTGCAAATACTGGTGCCAAAAACAAAAATCAAACATATATAAATAAAAAAAAAAAAAGAAAAGGGAGAAGTAGTTGAAATGAGGAAAAGTAAGCTATCACATGCACAAAAGAAAATGCTAGAACACCTGAGTTATTCCTACATAGGTCTGGATTTGAACTCTCAAACCAATGTACCTTCAGAACACATGATGGGTGCCCTTTTCCTCTGTGCCACACAAACAGCTTTGTAGCAAAGAACTTAGCACACTATGCACACAACTAAAGGCAACAGCATCTACAGTGATATCTGACCATACAAGTGTTATTTGTACATGTATTAGTTTTGGATGTAGTGCATCTAGTGATCCCATGACCTGTTCTGATTGTTGTTTTTAAATATACAGCTCTGTCTTACATTTGTGTGTTTGTTGGCTATTCTTCATTTGCCGTACTCAGTGTCCTGCAAGCTGTTGAGAGGTGACCCATGGCTGACCTACATTAAAGTATGAGACTGCTGGACATCTGCAAATCAAATGGGATAGGAATAACTTGCCCCAGGGTTCTCAGCCTAGCCTGTGACATAAACGGAACATGCTGGGGAGACAGATATATACTTAAAAAAAATAGAAGTTGAGATCACCATGGAAGAATATATCCAAAAAGTTGGTTCAGGTAAGCGCTTTCAAGAACTGTGCTGCTTCTTCAGACCATAAAATGAAATAAATCCAAAGAAAAAAAATCAAACAATTAAATATTAAAATCAAAACGAAAACAGTTTAGTTTTACACATTGTTTATAAAGACATTAGAGGTGGTGATTTAGTTGATAAAGTAGAACAAGCAGAATTAAAATGGATTATTCCCCTTCAGTCATATAGGGAACCAGGAATAAATGGTAATGCCCCTTTAAAACTGGCTTCACAAACACGAAGGCTGGTTTATTGAACTATTGATTGTATTTTTCTATTGATTCTTTTGATTTTAATATTTAATTGTTTGATTTTTACTTTAGTTTTATTTCATTTTATGGACTGAAGAACTGGTCCAGTTTGTGAAAGCACTTACCTGAATAAACTTTTTGGATATATTCTGCCATGGTGGTCTATACTTCTATTTTTAACGTTTTATGCTGTGTTGGACTGACCTTTGGCTATAAGGTTTGCTTTTTTTGTTGTTGAGACAGAAATATTCCCCAGCAACTCACATTCCTTTGTAATAGGGTCCTACTGCATGTGAAGCAGTGCTCCTCAATGACCCTGTTCAAGAACAACCTTCACTACTGGTTGGGTGATTGTAAAGTCACTTCCGGGGTGCCACCTATGTCCCCCATAGACAGGACCAGTTGTTGCGGCTCAAAAAATTGCTCTGCTAACAATGACCATCTAAATATGCTTAATAAGGGTACTTGTGTTTTTACACGGCTAGGCTTCTATTGCCTCATGTATAGTGATAACCATGTACTCCTAAAACTTACAAATACAATATGTGAGAGATGCAAGTATAGAATGAATCTAGAATAAATGCTCTCTCTCTCTCTCTCTCTCTCTCTCGGGTAAGAACAAACCAGATATCAAACAGGTTGTTAGCACACGCACACTTCACATCCACACCAAACCAAGTGCACAACACATAAACCCACATACATAGTGGTACTAATTAGAAGCTTACCAAAAGAGCAGAGACCTCATAAATGCAAACTTTTGCACACATTACAGTCACAATGGAACCCACATAAAACAAACATATCAGTGTCTCATCCATTAAGCCCTTAAAGCAAAACACATCAAAACCAATGTCTTGGTCATAGACGAATCCATAGTGAGACACAAAGATGTCCCCCCTTACGAGGTTGTGCAAAGAAAAGGTCACAGTCTGCTGCCTGTCAGATACCAAGATCCGCAAAGTCATGCATGCACTCAAGTGTCTCAAAAACAAGCACAGTTACACCTCTGTCATACTCCATGTTGGAGTAAATGACTTAAGACATACCTCACTGGACTATATGAAGAGAGATGTGACTGATCTCTCAGATTATATGTCCCAGACAGGTATTCCATAGCCCTAAGCAGCATTCTACCTTCACCCAGGATGATGCTTTAATACAAACAAAAGAAATACTGACTTCAACAATTGCTACTGTTGTTAGTCCAAAGGAATCCAGTACTTTTCAACCTGGGATGACATGGTCGACAGACCATACTGCTTTGCCAGGGATGGTCTTCATCTGTCACCTCTTGCATTTCGGTTGTTGGCCAAGGTACTTGCTTCCCTCATCGTGCCTTTTTTTAAGCTATGTCATAAGAGCAAAATTCCTGATATAAAAATATCCTCAAAAGACAAACTCAAGGTTATGTTGCTTAATGCTAGGAGTCTAAATCAGGAACTACACTCAATGGAGGCACTTCTTACCTGGGAAGATGTTGATGTTTGTGCAGTCACAGAGACATGGTTTAGGGCCACAGAGAGTATTCCAAACATGAAAGGCTATAATGCCCTCCACACATCCAGGCCACAAAATGAACATGAAATAACCAAAGGAGGAAGTGTAGCTATCTTCATAAAAGGCAAATACACCTCAAGACTGGTTAAGCAGTACGACTCCCTAGAGTTACTTCAAGTACAACTAACTGTAGGAAAGACCCTCTCCATATCATTGTTAGCTACAGGTCCACTAACATGAACCATGAAAACCACACAGTACCTTCCTGGACCTACTTGAGTCACTCTTAATGGAAACAAATACCCTAGGCATGAGTAACTTAAACTATCCTTGCACTGATTGGGATACGTATATGAGCTCAAACATGTTCATATTAAGGTTCCCGCACTTTGTAAATATGAATACTCTGGAACAGTTAGTCTGCACCCCCACAAGGGGATCGAATGTCCTTGACCTAGTACTCACCAACATGCGAGATCTTTTAAACACCCCTCGTGTGAGACCCACCCTAGTAAGTCAGTCACGTTCAATGTAACAATTGTAGCTGAGCCCCCTCCCCCCTCAGGATCCAAAAGGTGGAAATTTTTCTCCAATGCAAACTATAGCTTTCTATGTGATGGCATAAATGGTTTCAAACTTCTTGCCACTACTGACAGTAAAGACTCCTATCTGGAGGTGTTCACAAATGCCCTATATAAACACCTTAACAAGTGTATAGACTTAGCCGTACCAGAATGGATCAAAACTTGCTCATGAATAACAAGCTGCCTTGGTGGACATCTGGCATAAATAGATTATTCAACAAGAGAAAGAAACTGATGTCCAGGAATTAGAGGGAACAGTCTCAGTAGAAGAACACCCTCCATAGCTTGAACAAGCAAATTACATATCTTGTAAAGTCCACTAAAGCTAATTATGAAACTAAATTAGCATCCATAGCTAAGGATAACCACAAGGCATTCTTTGGATATGTCTATAATGTAATAGGGAAGGCCTGGCATTACACCAAATAAAGAGTGGATGGTGCCACTTATACTGAACCTAAGGACATAGCCAACCTATTAGCAGACATGTTTGGCGAACATTTCACACCCCTGTCTCCTCCAGTCATACCCCAGGGCATACCTGTCAATAGTTCCTGCCTATTATCTCCAAAGAACAGGTCATAACTGCGCTCGTCAAGGCCAAAAACACAGCCTCTATGGGACCAGATAACATCCCAGGCTGCTTACTAAATTGTTTAAAGCAAAAGTTGGCAGAACCACTGTGTGCTCTCTTCAACCACAGTCTAAGTACTGTTTTGTCCCGGAAGAGTGGAAAACAGCAACCATAATCCCTGTGTACTGAGGGGGTCCCTCAACTGACACTGGGAACTATATACCAATAAGCCTGACCAGCCTTGTCTGTAAGACCATGGAGAGAATCACCTTGGAACTTATCGATAAGGACATTGTTGATTTTCAAACTCTTCACCCGACCCAGTTTGGCTTCACCAAGGGCAGACCATGCCTGTTAAACCTAGATGAGTTCTTTGAGAATGTTACCAAAGCCCTGGATGAAGGCAAGTCAGTACATACTGCCTATTTCAACTTGGCCAAGGGATTTGACACAATCCTCCACTCAAACATCATTGCAGAACTCACCCAGCTGGGGATTAACCCATAAGTCATTAGATGGGTAGCCAACTGGCTCATCAACAGAACGCATACAGTCATAGGTGGGGATTTCACCTCTACCAGCAGACCTGTTACCAGTGGTGTCCCACCAGGATCTGTGCTGGCCCCCCTACTGTTTGAAATGTATTTCTCAGAAAATCGGGTGAAAAAAGATGGCCTGTGGCTCACCAAGCTCACTGACTACTGCAAAATGGATGCAATCATCGAACCCCAAACAATGTCAACATACTACAAAATGGGCTTACATACATGAATGATTGTTGCCAAAGCCACAGACTTAAAGTTAACCCAAAAATGCACTATTATCCCTTTCAGCAAAGGAGGAGTCCCTGCAAATTACACTATTAATAATACCCCACTATGTTCCAACCCAGTGGTGAGAGATTTGGAAATGCATGGTTGATAGCAACCTTAACTTTGATCATCATGTGTCAACAGTGGTAAGGAAGGGCTTTTAATTGCTTGCCTCATAAGTAAGGACATAGCATCCAAGACTAAGAAGGTTATAACTCCAGTGTACTCATCACTCATCAGACCACTAACAAAGTACAATGCTCCCTTTTGTATTTACCTCACCAGACAACTGAAGTAGCTGGAAAGACCTCAGAGGTTTCTCACTAAAAAATCCAGGACTTCCAAGACATTACCTACATGAACAGACTGAAGGCCCTGACACTGTACCCTGTATCATACAGACTGCTGAGAGGTGACTTGTGGCTGGCCTACAGAGCAATCTTGAACACTATCTTAATAGAAATATTGCAACTCCGCAAATCAAATGGGACAAGACTCACTGATGCTAGGGACCTTAACCTAGCCTGCTACATTAACAGGACATGCTGGAGAGACACATAATGTCTCTCAGAGATTGCCACTCCTATGGAACAACCTCCCAATTCAAGTGAAATTCAGCTCTTTAGTGACCCTATTTAAGTATAACTTGGACAATTGGATGGGAAATCATAAATTTACCCTGGGAGGTTTGTCTATGTCACTCACAGATGGGGCAAGCAGTGCTGATCATGGATTTGCAAATATGGACTACATATCTTGGTCTGTAAGGCAACAGTGCTACAACTTGGCTAGGCTTGAAAAGGCCCTAGGGCCATTAGCTTAGTGACCTCCTGTGAACCTATGAACCTAGTAGGACCATTATTGTAGTAGCCTCATATGAACCTATGAACCTATGCAGGCCTGCCAACATCTTGTCTCACACATTTCCTGCTGATGTCATGTACTATAAGTTCAGTTGCAGTCTTGCAAAATTCAGACTTGTGCCGTGGAACTTGTGTTAAGTACTGTGCTCTGTAGTCTGTGTACTTAGGTAGAGGTTCTATATTCACCACAATCAAGTAAGTGTGTGTGTGTGTGTGTGTGTGTGTGTGTGTGTGTGTGTGTGTGTGTGTGTGTGTGTGTGTGTCTGTATCTGTTTGCATGTGTATGCATGTGTGCTCTTGCTTGACATTACAGAGAGACTTTTACCTCAGCATGTGGGCCACTGTAATTACCATATTCTCAATGGACAATGCTGATGTCATCAGCTATATCAGATTTTTGGATATGCAGTCATCCCACCAGGGTATAGGCAGACACTGGTCTGGAGGCCAGGCAGATGTCATCTCATCCTATACCAGACAAATTACAGTGGCATGGCTTTTAATCTATCCTCATACATCATGGCATGGTTTGTAGGCCCTGTGTTATCTTTTTGAGAAAGCCATGTGGTTTCTCCAGCTGTTGTATATGTCTTTTGAGGTACATGCAAAAGACAGCATTATACTGTATTACTGTTCTGATGAGGTTTGACTATAGTGCTGTCATACAATCCTAAGATCTGAATATAACTTATGATGTGTACCATATATTTGCCCTGGAAAATCATTAAAGAGAGAAGTTAGAAAGTAATGATATACATTGCATTTTCTGACTTCACAACCCTTCAAGAAAATTCACTGTAAAGTTGTGAAATTTTGATGCTATCAGCTGTCTAATTTTCCTAGGCCAATATAAGTCAAAGGTACAATGACAAGTTCAACACAAATGCAGATATGCTAAGACTAAGTTAGCTATGCACCCTGAGCATTAGACACAGCTTTTGTATCCCTGAATCCAAAATATAGGAAACAGGGATATGGCACAGTTATCATCAGTTGGACAGGGTGTTGTGCTGGGGGCAGCAAGCCTAGGCTGATACAAAAGGTCAGTGAGTGTGTGTGAGTAAGAAGGAGAAGAAGGCAGACATTGGGATAAAACAACACATGGCCAGTGAGACAAAATGAGTAACTGTCGTGTGTGTGTGTCTGTAGGGGTCGTTTAGAAGACATTGGTGTGTGAGTGACTGCATGAACACTTCCAAGCTCTGTGCTAGCTATATGTCTTGGTCTGTCGGACAGATGTGAGATGTGCATGGTAGAGGTGGAAGTTAGTCTTTGTCATCCCCGACCATGAGAACTGGCTCTGCCAGGAGTTGCACTGACACATCCATGTCCACAGTCAGATGCAGTGCTGCTACATGAATGTGACTGATGTCTGCTGGATGAGCTCCCTTCATGGTGATGGTCAGCACCATGACCCCGTGGCCTGCCACGTCTGGGTGTGGATATCAGATTTAATGATAGAGCAGTGGAACTACTGCCACTATGGGAGCATGATTGTGCATGGCCGCATTGGCTGACAGCAGATGATGTGGCTGACCTTCACCCATGAGGATGCCGTTCTCCTCCCAGCAGACATTCCTTCACAGACAATGCTTGTTCCATGACAGACACCCCTGTGCCCATCACAAACACCCCTTATTCCAATGTGTCATTCATCTAATCCAGTGAATCAGCAACATGGTGGGAGGCAGTCATGTGTATCAGACTGTGCCACATCCACAACTCTGAGCATTTGTCTGGAGCACCTATGGGAACATGCCTGTGCCTTTCTGATGGTCCTAAACCTATGTTGGGTACTACGGGAAGTGACACTTGCACCACATAGAGGAGGGACAGCAGACCCCTCTGAACACCCCTATCAATCCTCTTGTGTGGCACTCCACCCACAATTTGGCTATGGCCAGACTCAACAGGCATGGAAGCCACGGTAGTCACATTTCCCTGATTAATGTCCTTGCCCTCCATCTGTCTAATATCAGTGGACTCAGTGGATTGGGTAGGCTTAGGCCTACTGACTGTGTCTGATGGAAATGCAGGGATGGCTGTATGGCAACCTCTCTGTCAGATTCAACCTCTGCACCTCCTGACTGTGCCTCAGTTTGGCCACCATCATCATCAGATTCTGCTGATACACTGACATCAGGTGGCACAAGGTCCACACTCCCACTGATCACTTCTGATAAAAAGCAAGAAATGCAGGAATACATGAATACCTGAGCTACTATACTGCAATATATATGCTAACAAACTAACATTGCTGTCACTATTACAGACAGTACAGCAATTCACACAACAGGCCTGGGATCAAAATCACACACTACAATATTTTTTAAATTGCTCAGCTGTACTGACATAAAATTATTTGGCTAACCATCTGTAGAAGACAAACTGTGCTGTAGTCCAGACAATCCTGGAAGAAGTTAACTCATTACATCCAAGTGACGCCTCCAGGTGCATCTACAGTTAACTCCTACTGACGCCTCTAGGTGTCAAATATTGCTTGTTCATATTTGCATCAATAATTCCCAAATCATGCTATGTATAAGGTTTTAAAATATTTTATCTTAAAGCTTTTATGATGGCAAACTCAACTGCTTTAATAATTGACCTCTGTTTAGTGCAAGTAAAGAGATATTAACTATTGTTTTTATTATATTAATTTGTATAGATATAATTTTCACATTTTTCTAAATATATTAACAACCAAGTAACATAGACAAAACTCCTTAGCCTCATATGAAAGCCCTCCACAAGATGAATAAAATGCTATCGACAGTAGATGTGTAACTTGAGTAGTTGCTGAAATATTATAAGTTGTTTACAAAATATTGCAAATATAACAGTTATTGTGTTTATTGTGACTTATAAAATTCAGTTTAAGACCTAGAACCTAAAGAATCCTACCACCATAAAAATAGTTTGTGCTGAAGGGTTTGCCATTTAAACTTCTTTCATAATGTCTGTGGTTCCAGATATATGAACATTTGTTTGAAATGTAAGGACATAATTTGATTCTGTCAAAAGACTTAGGCTCCTCCCACTGGAAGTTACATTGCTAACTTCCAGAGCTCTAATGGAGTGAATGAGCACAAGTGTTAAGGGCAACATCAACACAATTAACAGTAACACAGGGAGTAATAAATGTACCCCTTTATATGTGCATTAACTTTACTTTGAACAAGAATGTGGCTACCAACTCTGACCTAAGCTTATAATTGAGTAGTCTTCAATCCCCTCCCCAAATAAAGACATGTGACACAGAAGTAACATATTCATTTCAATTGTTTTACTGTACAACAGTATTCAGCTGTTCAGATAACAAAGCCTACCTGGGAGGTGCTCGCTGTCTCAGAAGGTGTTGCTCCCACATCCAGGTCATGCTGTACTGCACTCTCCTGGGAGATGTCTGGATCTCTAATATTGGCCAAGAACTGTTCATTAGGGGTTAGTGGTGGTTCCCTAGCAGGCCCTCTCCAAGTAACCATTTGGTTATGGCCCACTGCAGCTGCTTGCTTACTTGCAGATGTGATCATGTCAGTGGCCCTGTGGTACACTTGTATGTATGTATGTTCAGCCATGACCCCCCATGACATTCAAGTCATCCACCATATGGCACCAAATTCCCATCCAGCGCACCCTATCTTCCCATCCACTTTTCAGAAGAAAAGTCCCATGTTTCCAAAAAGCATCTACTATCACCTGGTTCTAACCATCAGTGAAGGAATAGGTCTCCAGGGATTTACACACCTTGGTGGCATACTCCGAGGTGTCCTAAAAGACAACAGAAGGATAATACACATAAGTATCACATAACTACAAAATAACTGTTTCCAGATAAAACAGAAAAGGTAGCCAGTCAGTATTAGCCACTGCAGAAACATAAAACAGTCTAGAAATGTGAGATACTAACAACAGGCAGTATGCAAAACAAATAGAGTAACAAGATCAACATATCCTTGTTTGTGCCATAACAGTAATTCACCTTTGCTCCCCCCACAAAAGAACAGGCAACTGACCCATTTTGCTAAGAAAACATCTTTGAAATGCTAAAAGGGCTATCAAAAGACCTGTCCCTGAAACATTTGTACATATTTATCACACATCATTCTATTTTCATGTATTAACAATCATGTGTACCTCTGAAATGGCTTAACAAACATGCCCATGCCATCAGTACACTTCTAAGTAATGCATACAGATAAAAGTGTAAAAGCCTTTGCTTCACATTATTTATAAAAACATTCTAGTACATGCAGCATGTAGGTGACAAAATAAGAGCATACCTGCTGAAGTTCAGTACTCCTCTGTACAGATATATCCAGAAGAAAAAACATTTTTGCAGTCTTCCAAACATATACAACCCTACTCACCATCAGTTTGGCTAGCTACATGGTTGCCTTTTTATATGGTGTTAATTATTAATACGTGTCTTTGTCTGTGTTTCATAGATGCTAATTGCAGTATAAGCAGCTGAACTGCATACTAATCAACCACTCCAACACAGTGTAGCTATTCAACAAGCTATAAAGCATCCATGTAGACTCCATGCAGTTTTTTTTCCTGGGGATTTCAAAACTTTTGCAGTACAGACATTGAAAGTCTACACAGATAGACTGTTAGGGGCTGCTGCTGCTTTAATCCATTTATATGTGCTACAGGCTGAAGCCAGTGCTGCTGATGCCAATAGGCCTAGGCCAAGAAGGAGAAGAGTTTTCAGGCCCCGTTTAACTGTTCACAACCTACATGATGTGGAAATTGTAGAGTGCTACAGGGTAGACAGGGATATACTACAGCAGCTCTGTGACCTCTGCCACCCTCAACTCAGAGTCAGAGCCAACTGAGGGGAACGCATACCAGTGGAAACTAAGGTATGTGTAGCCCTTAGAATCTCAGCTACAGGTACCTTTCACAGACTAACAGGGGACATGCTGGGGTTGTCACAGGCATCAGCATCCACAATCATCCATCAGTTCCTGGATGCTATGCTCCAACATGCCAGTGAGCACATATATTTTCCCCATAGTTCTGAGGAGAGGGCTATAAATATGCAACAGTTCTACCAGGTAGCACACTACCCTGAAGTACTGGGTGACACAGATTGCACTCATGTAAAAATTAAGGCACCATCTGGGGAACAGGGTAGGCTCTACATTAACAGAAAAGGCTACCACTCTATCAACTGTCAAGTTGTATGTAATGTAAAGGGAATCATCTAGAACATGTGAGCTGGCAGCCCTGACAGTTACCTCAACTCACATATCTGCCACACCTCCCAGCTGTACCAGATGTTTGCTAGGGAGTATCCCACAGGGTCATTTACTGGGGGATGCATGTTATGCACTGGAACTGTGGCTGGTGACACCCATCTGAAATGCACACATATCCACAGATGAATGCCATAATGAGGCACACTATCAAACCAGAACTATCTTAATGTGTGTGTTTGGGCTGCTGAAGTCATGGTTCCAGTGCCTAGATACATCTGGGGGAGCCCTGCAGTACAATCCATGGACATGTACAGAAATCTTCACAGTATGTGCCATGCTACACAACATCATCCTGAGGAAACAGCTGCAGCAGGATCAGCAAGGGGAAGAGACACACATCACACCAGCAATGCCAAAGTCACCACAGCCAGAGGCAGATAAGGAGTAAGAGGGGGAGCCATCAGCTGCTGTGGGTGTAGGCAGACTTAGGAGTGTTCAGAATGCCCTTGCACTAGCTAAGAGACAATGCACAGCACATTTTCTCACCATCTAGAGGTCTAAAAACCTTCCTCCTACTCACATGCATATAGTAGCATTGATGCCAGGCAGCTCACACAACCTTTACCTCCCCATGTATTGGCTGTGTACTGCTTGCATCAGACACAGTCAGCCCTGAAACAATACTGTGGCAACTGCTGCATTTACAAGGTAAGTCCTGAACCTGGAGTGTATTGTTTAATAATATTATGGCATATCCTTGTATTTCATCACTTGGTACAATAAACAAGTAAAACATGGGGGATTTATACAACAATTACCTTAACATGTGACAGCAGATACTTATTTGACTTATATGTGTCCACTAGTAAGTAATAGGCCTCAGGCATCAAAGATTCACCTTTCAAAAGTACTGATGAGCACTGCATTCCCTCAGTTTAGCACCATACATTTGTACTGCAAAATCATTAAAGAGAAGTTAAAAAGTAATGATACACTTTGCAACTTCTGACTTCACAACCCTTACAAGATCAAACAGGCAGAAATCTTCACATTATGTGCCATGCTATACAACATAATCCTGAGGAAACAGCTGCACCAGGATCAGCAAGGGGAAGGGAAACACACACAAGGAAAGTAACAAGATCAACATATCCTTGTTTGTGCCATAGCAGTAACTCACCTTTGCCCCCCCCCCCCCACAAAAGAACAGTCCATTGTTGTTTGTGGCATAACAGTAACTCACATTAGCTTGCCTGACAAGAACAGTTTATGTTTGTTTGTGCCATAACAGTAACTCAGCTTTGTTCTCCTCCTCAAATGAACAGTATATTCTTGTATGTGCCGTTACAGTAACTCACTTTTTCTCCCCCCTAAAACAGCCATTCAACCTGCCCCTCACACATTTTAAGGCCAATGATATAGAATGGCTTACAAACTGCATACCTCAGAGTACTAGTCAGATAACTGATGAATGACCAAGAAACACAGAAAGGTAAGACAGAGCTGTATATTTGCAAGCAATAATCATAATAGACTGTGTGATCTCTATGTGCACTACATACAGATATAATAATAAATGAACAAATAGTTTATGGTTTGATATCAGTGTACATTCTGTTGCAGTTGATTGTGTGAAGAATGACTTCAGTTCTTTGCTGCAAAGCTCTTTGTCTGGCAACGAGGGATAAGGTACCCATCCTGGTTTCTGAAGGTGCATTGGAGTGAGAGTTGAAATCCAGACCTTTGTAGACATATCTCTTGTGTACTAATATTTTCTACTGTGTATGTCATAGATTTCTTTTCCTCATTTCAACTATTTCTCCCTTTTTTCTTTTCTTTTTTGGCCACTGTTTGAGTGATGCACCTCTTAGCTCAAACATGGGAACAGAAGAGAAAGGAAAAGCAGGACTGGCTGTGCTTATCTCATTTGAGCTAAAAGATGCATTACACAAACAATGGCCAAAAAATAATAAAATAATGCTAAAAAACTGACACAGTTGGTTGGGAGGGTGGCCTAATGGTTAAGGTGTTTGCCTTACAAACACAAGGTGCAGGGTTTGAGTCTCACAAGGGATAATTGGCTAGGCTTAAAATGGCTCGCAAGGGCAGTTAGCTTAGTACTAACCTATGAACCTATGAACCTATAAGAAAACACCATTTGCCTACAAATGAGGAGGAGGTTGGATGGTAATGAAACAGAATCTGTAAACTGTACGCTGCTTACTTCCATTTCCAACCTTGACAGATGTACATGCAATAATTTGTAAGTCTAACCTGACATATCTACCTTATGTAAGCATTCACAGTTGCCATCCATTAAACACAAACACTGCAGGAGTGCCTGCACTATGTTTACATCTACAATATGGAGCCAAAGATACGGGATACAGCAATTCTAATGAGTTTAGACCTCATTTGCATCTTTACCATGCTGACAGCCCTGAATCTACACTGGATAGCAACTGTGTAGCCAGGAAAACTGAAGGAGAGCCCAATTGGTTATGTGTTGAACACAGAAGACAGGATATTACACTGGGATATATCTACACAGAGGAGTACTGATTTTTAGATTTTATGCCTGGATTTCATCAGTGATATATTGCATATGCTGACATGTAACTATGAATAGTCTGTTTAATGGTTTCTATATTTATTTCAATTAGCACACACTTTTACACTTTTATCTGTCTGAGTTACTTACAAGTGTAATGTTCATTTGGGGGTAGGGGAGAAAAGCTGTATTTCTGTTATGGCACAAAAATGGATTTATGTTGCAATTATTACTTTCCTTTTGTTGCAGCCAGCCTGTATCTAATGCTGTCATATATTAAGGTCAGTTCTGTGCAAATCTCACACCTTTTACTTTTTATTCCATCTATGTAGACTCCTTTCCATGGCTGTATTCCAAAAGTTTTGGAATTCACAGGAACAACAGCACAGAGTCTACGTGGTTGCTTTATAACTTGTTGAATAGTGCCACCATGTTGTCTTGATTGATAAGCATACAATTCAGCTGCTTATGCAGTAATTAGCATACCATAGTGTTGACCTTATTTGTGCAGGCGTGCTCGCCACTTCATGGTGCTTACTGAATCTAAAAGTTTCCGCGGCCATGTGCACATTGCAGTGCAATGTGCACATGAAAAAAATTACCGTGAAGGCCTTATTGAATCCCCCTGTTAGTGTAATCTTTCTGAGTGACTAGAAAGTACAAAAACTGTGGTAAGGATGTTCTTGAATACAGATTGTGTATGCTTAGTATACATTTGGTGTAGGCATTAAGGAATCTGGCTCTCTCAGGTAAGAATATGGTTACCTGTAGAGCACTGCAGGACTCAGTACAGGAGCATTCCTGTTTAATATCTTGTAAGTGACAGAGGGGATGCTTTGGAAGGAGTATTTTTTTTCTTTTGTCACAAAGATATGCAGTATTGCTAATACTCAAGAACCTGCTGAAAAGATGAGAAGCATCTTGAAAAACTGGATGATGGTCTAAAATGCTACACAAAAAAGGGAAAACAACTTAGGTATAGACATAGAAATCAGCTTCAAAATCTGGTACAGCACCGAGATACAAAGAAAGAAAAATCAATATGAGAAAACAAAATAAGTTAATATTGCTCTCTGTAGGAAGAAGATAAGACCCTATGTGGATATTATGTGCAAGTCTATAAATGACATCTTTGTGCAGACACAGACGGGACACAAACACTTTACAGGAGGAAAATACACACAAACCTTCACACACACACACACACACACACACACACACACACACACACACACACACACACACACACAATATATCAATATATATATATATATATATATATATATATATATATATATATATATATATATATACACACACACACACACACACACACACACACACACACACACACACACACACACACACACACACACACACACAGGTCTACTTCTAAATGTCAACTTTCAAAACTTCAAATTTCTTATTGTCAAGACCATAACACTGAAGTTTTGAAACTTCGAACCCTTTAAATGGAGATCGCCGTATAGCACTGAATAGTATATTTACTGTTTTCCTCACTGTTGAGCAATCTTGGTGTTGGTATATTTAATTAGCAGGAGGTTTGGGGTGTGCAGGCAAAAATGTAAAAAAAAAAAGATTTTTTTGGTTTTATTTTTTTTTTTATTTAGATTTAGAAGTTTCAAAACTTTGATCTTATGGTCTCGACCATAAGAAATTAAAAGTTTTGAAACTTCAAAATTTAAAAGTAGACCCATATACATTTGGGTTTACTTAAAATGATCCAAGCATATTAATAGCTAAACACTTAATATTGATAAAAAATATATAAATTCAAAAATATCTAACATCAAAAATGTCTACAAAATGAAAGTTATACTAAGGAAATATTTATAACCTTTCCTACTGTTATGTGACCTTGGAGTTGGTATTTATAATACGGAAGGTGTGTGGAGGTATAGGGGAATATCACAAAATGTCTGCATATCTGACTGCATTTAAAGCCAATATTTCTGCAGGAGAGTGCACCCCCAACATCCCCTGGTAATTATATGCACCAGCTCTGAGGTCACACAACGATGGGGAAAGGGTATAAATCCTTCCTTAGTTTAAATTCACTTTAGCTGATAGTTTTTTGAGTTTAGATCTTTTTTGTCTATATTAAGTGTTTAGATATTCAAGGGCGGCCACGGTGGTGCAGTGGTTAGCATTGCTGCCTCACAGCAAGAGGTTCTCCGGTTCGATCCTCGGCTGGGGTGCCTTCTGTGTGAGTCTGCATGTCCTCCTGTGGTCGTGGGTTTCCTCGGTGCTCGGTTTCCTCCCACATCCCAAAGACATGCTGCAGGTGGATTGGACACTCTAAATTGGCCCTAGGTGTGCGTGTGAGTGTGCCTTCTGTGGAAGGTTGGGTGCCGGGCTGGCAACTCGACACCGTAAAACTCCACTGCCATTCAATGTGCGGACAAGGTGATCCGCTGTGGCGACCCCTAACCGGGAAAAAGCCGAAAGAAGAAGAAGAAGTGTTTAGATATTCATGACTTTAGATCATTTTGAGTAGAATTTTATATATATATATATATATATATATATATATATATATATACATATATATATATATACTATACACACACATACACACACACATAGTATACAGTCAGCACCATAAGGTCAATGTATGTGTGGAGTTGTATGCTCCCCCATGTCTGCGTGGAATTTCTGCAGGTACTGTGATTTCCTACTGCCTCTCAAAAGGATGCATAGTGATTGGCTGTGCTAAATACATGTTGTATTTTTCCTTTTCATTGTGGTCCATGTTGTGGCTGAAAAGGTGCTATGAAGCAGCTCAAGTAGCTGATGAAGTAATAATAAAATAGAAAAGAGTAGTCTTTAATGAAGGGGGCATAAGTGCCATGATAGAAATGTTAAGTATTTCAAGGCATTCCAGTGAATCTAACTAGGTGTCATCTTTAAAAAAGAGATGCACGAACACAAGATGGTATAATCTGCAGGTCCAATATAGGGGGAGATACAAGAGAATATTGTTTCACATAACCAGTCATGTATCCTATGATAGTGATAAAAAACTGTTTTTGAAGTAGGACCTGCAAATTATTCAGTAGGAAAAGAAATCATCAGGCTATGTAAATCAAGTGATTCGTATCTGCTGTAAAAATCACAGTTTCTGTGATAGCTTGCAAATATATGTGCGTGGGTGATAAAGCAAGTGACATATTTTCCCAGCGCAAAATGATTTATTGCCATGTCTCATAAAACAGAAACAATTATATTATTGTTTTTTATGGAATAATGTTTATGTTAATTTACAGAATGTTAAACAGTAAGCACAGCAGTGATACAGAATGGAATTCAATGTGCAGTAGATGCCACACAATATACTGTTTATTACTGTAATTATCTGAAAATTTATTGAGTGTCTGGATGTAGTAGTTATTCAGAATAAAGGGAGATAAATGCAGTTCGTCACTAATCCATTCTTTACCCTAAACATGTAGTCAGAGAATGTGTGTGTGTGTGTGTGTGTGTGTGTGTGTGTGTGTGTGTGTGTGTGTGTGTGTGTGTGTGTGTGTGTGTGTGTGTGTGTGAGTGTTCACACATGCGTGTGTTTGTGTGTGTGTGAGCGAGAGAGATAGCATGTGTTTGTGTGTGTGTGTGTGTGTGTGTGTGTGTGTGTGTGTGTGTGTGTGTGTGTGTGTGTGTGTGTGTGTGTGTGTGTGTATTTGTGTCTGTGTGAATGTGTATGTGTATGTGTATGTGTATGTGTATGTGAGTTGTGAGGTCTCTCAGAATTAGCCAGAAAGTATCATATGGTTGTTTTGACAGGGAAGGCATATGTCTTAGATTCAACTCCAGAATTCATGATAAAGGCCAGCTATGAGGCTTGTTATCATGCAGTATAAATAACATCAGGCACAGGCTGAAAAAGTTTCAGTAACATATGTCTGGATTAGAAGAGAAACATTAAAAAGACAAATTCAAATGAAACTTCAGACATGGCAATAGCCTGACACATAAGTAAACCATTTACAGTTATTTTATAGAGCAATCAAATCTGAAGATTAGACAGCATGGAATTCTAATACTGAGAATGAGCTTCTTCTTCTTCATCTGTCCGCTCATGATTGGCAGTAGAGTTTTACGGTGTTGAGTTGCCAGCCCGGCGCCCAACCTTCCTCAGAAGGCACACACACACACACACACACACACACACACACACACACACACACACACACACACACACACACACACACACACACCTAGGGCCAATTTAGTGTCCAATCCAAGTACTGTTAATATACCTGCGAAATTCCAGAGTCCTAAGTTCCATGAACATATGCATATTGTTACTGTTCAGTTTTCATATCCACTTACAAGAATGCGTACCAGTTGTACATTAAATGTAAGGCTTTAAAATATATTTATTTAATTTGTGCAAATTAGACAATATAAAAATGCTGGGAGTCCCACTGACTACCTACAGCAAATTGTGTGATAATGTCTTAACAAAAGTACACTCAAACCAATCCATGACACTTTGTAATGGTCCACAGGAACTAAATGCAAACCTACAAATGACTTTATTAATATGAGAAAGTCCTCGGTCATATTAATAAAATCAGTTCTGTGCTTTGCATTATGTTCCTGTGAACTGTTATTGAGTATATTGCATTGGTCTGATTAAATAAAAAAGGACTTGTGAACACTTTTGATTCAGGAACTTTGCCAAATCAACAAAAACCTCAGGGATATAATTTAGGTAATAATTTACCAGCAATAGAATCACAGTAGCAAGGCAGATTGACTACTTGTAGCATTTTCCAATACTAATTGAAAGGCTTTTTATTGCATTAACTTTAATGAAAAACTTTAATCAGATAACAGTATAAGCACTACTTCTTTTAGGTTTTAACCGTTTTGAGACATGCTAGAGCAGCAAACCGTGTGGTTCAGCAGAAGTTAGGGTGGACAATTAGCAGTTGCAGATGAGGATTTCTTTACAAAAAAATGAATACTGATGCTGTAATTGGTCAGGGCTGAGTCCTAAAGCTCTGCATAGTTTACTACGTGGTATCATAACTGAGCTTAGTACAATGTACAATGCATTCGCAGCAAGAGGTTTGCTACAGTTCCGTTTAGAAAACTATGTTTTGTTCTCCTCAACCTTGTGTTAATTTAGTGCCATTTTTTCATGTATTTGATTTTATTCATATAAAAATGAATAATCTATATGCTGCCATTGTAGAAGGATTTATGTAGGCATATGTTTCTCAAGACAGTGCTATACCAAAAGAATGCACTACAGTAGGATATGAGTACCAGACTGACGAACTCAGCTTGGAGTTCAGGATCTGATCAGGAGATCAGGGAATGGCACCAGCTGCTGGACAAGCCAGCTATGACCCTGTGGCTCATGTGTGCTATAATATTAGTATAAAATGTAACTCACTGAAGGGTTATGATCAGATCACGAAAGAACACTGATTACACACATTTTGAACAGGAGGAAGCTTGAGCAAGCATTAATAAGTTTTATTAGTTCCCTCAGTTCAGTATTAATGTTATTGTACTTTCTAGACTGATTTTGTGTGCAAAAGAACTTTTTATATGTTGGGGTATCTAATAATGCCATTAAGCAAATGAGCCTTTTGCCATCAAACGTGATGTTAGTTAATAGTTTTATGTATTTTCACCTTGCATTTTTTGCTGTATGTAATTCACATTCTGTTGTGTGTTAAGTACAATAAATTATGTTAGGAGGATGGATAAGGCCTTTTGGTAGCATGTGAGAGAGAGAGAGAGAGACAGAGAGAGAGAGAGAGAGAGAGAGAGAGAGAGAGAGAGAGAGAGAGAGATGTGGAAAGCAAATTGGAAAAGCCACAGATATTACACAAACAATTCTTCTTAAGTGGCAGAGAGATTAGTAACATAGTTTTCGACTGTTTCTGATTTTACAGACTGTCCATAATTTTGCCTAATATTTTGTCCCTGTCCCTCATATAATTTTTGATTTTTTGGTAATGTTCTAAAATTACATGTCGCTCAGTAATTCCAGATATCTAAGAGTTTCATGTGTATGATTTTTTTTTTCAGAAAATGTTAGCATTGCTTCTCCACAGTGCTTATGTCTGTAGTTTGTCTCATTTTTGGTACCTGTTCTGTACAATTTGCATGTCAACCCACAGGTTTTTCAGGGTATTTGTCAAGTGCTCTAGGGGAATTGGTTATCCTAAATTTTGCCTGTAGGTGCATGATGTGTTTGTGTGTGTGTGTGTGTGTGTGTGTGTGTGTGTGTGTGTGTGTGTGTGTGTGTGTGTGTGTGTGTGTGTGTGTGTGTTCATCCTGTGATGGACTGCCTTCCCTTTCAGGATTTGTTTTACTGCCTTATAGCCACTGTGCTCGACTAGGTTGTGGATCCCCTGTGACACTGGACTGGATTAAGTGGATCATTTGAGAATTAATAAACTTTTGTTCAGTATTTAAAAAAGAGAAGAGCTGGAGTGAAACCTGGCACAAGAATTAATATAGATGGATGTGGGATTATGTATGTGATCCACACTAGTTCAGCAGAAAATAATTCTGAATGAACTCTTAAAATGAAGATGGACAGAGGAATGGTATATCAAGGAAATTATCCAAGAATTCTGAAATAACATTATGTTGAATGAGCCACACCTATGACTGCTCTCTTAAACAAGTAATTTTGTTCTATTTCAGGCTTGGCTCTGAATTATTTAACCAAAGAAGTAGAAGTTTATAGATATTTTAATATAACAAAATATATAAGTTGCTGTCATATTAAAGGAAATGCTTTGAAGGCATTGTATACTAAGGGTTCCTATTAGATTGTCGAAACTCTGTTTACCCGAATACGAACTCATCGACACATATTGCGTGAAATACATAATCGTTGAATGTGCAAAACCATGACATTCAAAATGTTGAAGTGTTTTGGTTGGCCCATCTGCGGTATAGCTCCGTAGGGTAAGTGTGCGATAGTTACGGACCTTAGGGTTAGGGTGCGGGTTAAGGTAAGTATATAGATAGGTAATGTGTGTAAGATTTAGTGTAGTGTTAAAAGTAGGGTTTTGTTAAATGTATTTATGTGTATTATTTATTTTGTTTGGGTATATCTCCATAGGGGAAGTGTGCAGTAGTTACGGACCTTAGGGTTAGGGAGAGGTTAAGGGCAGTGCATAGATAGTTGTGTATGTGGGATTTAGTGTAGGATTAGAAGTTGAGTTTTGCTGCTTTACTTTAAGGTTAGGAATAGGGTTTGGTTAGTTTATGTATGTGGTTTATTTATTTTGTTTGGGTAGGTAGTAAGTAGCGAGTGGTGGGGTTGGCCGACTATGAACGTTCAATATTTTAAATTTCGCGGTTTAGTGCTTTCAGTATTTTTGTGGTTCGAGCAATACGTGCCGCTGTTTTGGTATTCGATGTAATGGATTTTCGTTTATTTAATATAGACCCGTATACTAATATTACTTTAATATTACAAAACAATGTAGGATATTTCAGACAAGACCTAGTTAGAAATAAATGGGTATGCAAAGAGCAGGTACGTCATAAGCAGAAACAAAGCATATAGCATTAAGAATGTCCGCATAGGAGATAGAAATAGTGAAGATGAAGTACCTTAAAAGCTAGGATGGTTTAAGTTCTGTCAAGAACTTAGTAAAGAAAAGTAATGAAAATATTGTTCGTGAAAGATTAGGATGTCTTAATTCTTTTAGTGAGCAAATAATGTCAAGCATTAAAGAATTTATGACTAAATGTAAAGACTAATCAGGGGTGTTATGTAATGCATGCTGCATTAAGAATTTTGCATTGGGAAATTTTGTGCAGATGTGTTTTAAATTTAGCCATGAATACATTGTTGGAAATCACAGTTTTTATGATTGGAGGTAGTGAGCCCCATAATTTTGTGGCTAAAAGAGAAAATATGTGTCTTATTTTGGAAAGTCTTGCTTATGGAGTTTGTAGTATACATACAGAGTATGTGTCATAAATTCTTAGGTTATTAGTTGGAATTCTTTGAATGAATTTAGGAAAAGTGGAACCTGTTTGAAATGTAGTTATTGAACCAGTTTGAAGCTGATAAGCTTTCTCCTATAGTCAATGCATGTTTAAGGAATGTAGAGTGATTAACAAAAGGCTTTGGATACTCAATACAAATTGCTAGATTGAAGTTAACTTTATCAGTAGTGAGTTGTATGTCATCAGTTAGTGTCCATAAGGCTATTGTACTGCTTATTGGCTGTCCAAAACCATGTTGCTTTGTTGAAAGAATATTATAATTTTAGAATAATTCAGATAGTTGGTTGTAAATGAGTTTTTCTAGAGTTTTACCCAGCGCTGATAAAATATAAATAGTATTAAATCCAGAAGTCTTGGTAGGTTTTGGCTGATTAATTACAGGTTTAGCTGGTTTTCTGATATGGTCATAACATTTTGGCAAATAAACAAATTGAAAATATGGTGGAAAGGTATTGTGACAAAATCCTTGCAGTAGTGTATGAACCAGGACTGCAGAGGCATTAAGTGCTTTTTTCAAGCAAGGATTCAATATCCTTAATTTTGAAATGTTTAAAGGGAAATAGAGTGGTATAAGGATTCAGAGATTGTGCCAAGTCTGCATCCTTTGGGGGTTGAGATAATTGTAGAATATATAGGTTTATAGGTGTGTACTAGGCTAATGGCCCTGGAGCCCTTTCAAGCCCAGTCCATAAGATTACCCTGGCATTGTGTCACCCGACCTTAGTTCCTATTGCCTCTGTTGAGTAGAGCCACTGGAGTGATCCCTGGGGTGAATTTTGTATATCCCATCCACTCATCAAGATTTCTTGAAGAGGGCCAGTGAGGTGCTCCACTTGACATGTATGGGAAGTCTATTCTCTAGCATGGGCAGTCTCTTGGTTATTTACCTGTCCCTCCAGCTTGTTCTGTTGATTGTAGTAATGAGATTGAGGTCTCTGGAGCATGTAGTGTGGAGGGATTGGGATTTCTTTAGATGTAGCATTTCTAACAGAGCTGGGTTAGACATGGCTTTGTAAGTCAAGCAGAGTTCGCCTCTAAGTAGGTTATATGAGACAGAGAACAGTTGGAGTTTTTTGAGTCTATCCATATAGGTCAAGTGTTTAAGGCACAGGATCACCTTTGTGAGGTACTTTTGTGGCCTCTCCAGTTGTTGCAGATGTCTAGTGAGGTACATGCCAAATGAGGCATTGTACTCGATGATTGGCCTAATGAGGGAAGAGTAGAGGGAGACAATGACCTCTTTCTTCCTGCAAAACCCTTAGTAATGAGATGTGCCACATAGAAGGACTTTCTGACAACAGTAGCAATGTGATGGTCAAAAGAGTGGTTGCTGTCAACCCGTGTTCCCAGATCTCTTATAACGCCTTCTGTGTTTAGGGGACTATCATTGATGTGGTAATTCATGGAAACCTGGGTTTTTCCCAAAGGGGATGACAACACATTTTTTGGCATTGAGCTTAAGGCCATGGTTCTGACACCAGCCATTGGTCTCAGTGAGTCCTTTCTGTAGGATGTCAACATCACTTGGGGAGTTAATTATGGCTCCCAACTTGCAATTGTCTGTGAACTTTGTCAGCTAAAATCCCTTCATGTTAGCCTGAACTTCAAAGAAGTAGATACTAAACAGGAGAGGACCCAAGACCGAACTCTGTGGGACTCCACTCGTGACTGGTCGGCAGTCTGACTTGGAGTCAGCTACTGTCACACTGCGAGTTCTATCTGTGAGAAAGTTTGCAACCCACCTAGTGTTATAGGGGTTGATGCCTAGCTTAGTGAGTTTTGCTATGATTCCTGCGTGGGGAATGGTATCAAAGGCCTTGGCCAGATCAAGGTAGGCTGTATGAACCACCTTGCCTTCATCCACAGCTCTGGTGACTGATTCAAAGAAGTCGACCATGTTGAGCAGGCATGATCTACCCTTCACAAAGCCAAACTGTGTTTGATCCAGAGTTTGGAGATTCCCTATATCCTTGTTTATTAGGTCCATGATGATGCATTCCATAACTTTGCATATCAGACTTGTCAGGCTAATAGGGCTATAGTTCCCATGGCCTGTAGTTGCTCCTCCTTTGTGTAGAGGGATGACTGTAGAAGTACACCATTTGCTAGGGACAAAGCCTGAGGTGAGGCCGTGATTGAACAGGACACACAGGTGAGGTGCCAGTTTACTCTGTAGTTTATGTAGAACACAGCCAGAGATATTGTCAGGTCCCATAGAAGCTGTATTCTTGGCCTTGGACAGTGCTGTTTTAACTTGTGCAGCAGTAATACTGGGTTCCCGGCAATCTACTGGTATTGTGATTGGTCCTTTGGTGGGGGAGAGATGGGTAAAGTTGGCACTGAATCTGTTGGCCAGTATATTAGCAATATCTGTTGGCTCGGTATAGGCCATTGTGCAATAGCTCCGAACAAATCTGGGTATTGCCGTGGAAATTCTTTACATAACTATAGAAGGCCTTGTGGTTGTCTTTACTATCTGCTACAATTCTGTTTTCATAGCTAGCTTTAGAGTATTTGAACAGGGATCTCACCTTTTTGTTGAGGCTGATAAGGCAGTTTTTCCAGTCTTGGGAATTCACCTTATTCTGCTTCTGTTTCCTCCTTCTGTTGTAGAGTTTGTTTATGGCAGGGGACCATCAGATTGGCTTTCTTTTTTGGAGGAGAGCATCTTTAAGGAAATCTGAGCATGTGAGAGTTCCTTGTGTGCATTGAAGGCTATTGGAAAATCTAATGCTCGCAGCCTATAATATAGTTGATCTTGTTCAAAATTGTTTTGGATTATTTATTAATGTTGCCTCTCTACCTATATAGTAATGTGATTTATGCCTCTGAATAGTTTGTTTGACTAGGTTATAAAATAGAACACATCCTGAGCAAATGTTTTGACTTGGGATTTATTTCCAATTGTGCCACGTTTCAATTCTGACACTTAGTGGCCTTTTAGTTCTTTTGTTAACCTAGATGTTTCTTTGGGTATATAGAGTCTTGTTATAAAGCACAAATATTTGTCTTGCAGATCTAAAAATATTTTAGTTAGGGATTTTACATCCACTTGGGACTGTGGCAATTTAGGACTGAAATCCAGTCAAAACAGTTTGTAAGGTTGTTAATGTTTTTGTTGTTTTAGACCTGAAGGAGCTTAGTTTTTTGGATTTATTATATTTAAGTTTGTTGAGTTAAAGGTAGTTAGACAGTGATCACTGAATGATTGTTGGTGAGTGGTAACTACTGATTTGCTAGTAGTTAATAATTAAAAGTTCTAATATATTGTGCCATCCTGAGATCAGAGTAGGTCAGATAGGATTATTTATTAGTTGTCTGAGTTCTAAATATGCCAGGGCTTGTTTTATGGCATTGGATAATGCACCATGGAAGTTCAGATTAATGTCTCCAAAAATGATTAATTTCTTATAATCACGATTTTTATAATTAGAAATTGTGTAGATGAATGTATTTATGAGCTATGAGAACATTACATGGCAATGTGGAAGAGATAGCTATGCAGCCATAAAAAATTAAGCTGTTCTTTGAAAATGGTAATATAAATAGCCTGTAAGGGTCAGTATCTAATGCTGAAATAACCTGGACAATTATTATGACTTGTAAGTTATTCTTGAAAAATATTACAGTTCCTCTTCCAACTCTCTTACATGGTCTAGCATAAAAATTGTAAGTAGTAAGGCAAAGCCATAGCTAGGTCACCTGGCACCCTGGACAATTACCCAGATAGATATCCCTTTCAACCCAAAGTGTTGAGAACCAAAATAAAGTGTAACTGTAGCAAGTTTCTTGCTACAACTGTCGTTAGCTCCTTAATACAGTTACTGACATACTGAGCTACTAAATACAATCACAAATGCAGTAACAGCAAATGTATGAAGAAAAAAAAACACTTAAACAACTGAAGAATATCTTTATTACCACATATACAGTTGCATTACAAAAATCACTAGAACTTTATCAGAAACTGAAGAGTAAAACAAAAATTGATTTAAATACCAGTGAATTACAAGAGTAAAATCACATAAAAATGCAAACAATCCACCTGACCGCATTTTCAAGTAACATTTAACATTTATGCTTTCATTAATTTATATTTTATTAATTTACTTATGTCCAACTTATAAGGCTAAAAACTGCTATAGTAAACATAATTTTCACTGCAGACATTATATAAAGCTGCCACTAGATAAGCTGCTAAAACCATCTGTACAACTGAACTTGCAGCCAGTGCTACTGCTAAAGAAAAAGGAAACTTCATACGTTAATGCACTTCAGGCTTGTTAAAACCATTTTACTGTAATACATGTGGCTTTTTTGCTAGCCCATTCTGGCTGCAATAGGTTCATAGGTTCATAGGATGATACTAGGCTACTGGCCCAGAGGCCCTTATAAGCCTAGCCAAGAATTTTGTCCATGTTCCCTCAGTGTCAGCAGCTGTTTCCCCTATCCAGCAGGGACACAGGTGGGATCCCAATGGTATATTTTCTGTTTCCCATCCAGTTGTCCAGGTTCCTCTTAAAGAGGGTTAGAGAGGTATTCTGCTTGACATGGAGAGGGAGTCTATTCCACAGATGGAGGAGTCTTTGGGACGCATATCAATCCCATCAACAAGTTCTATTAATGTCACAAACTTGGTTAAGGCCTTGTGTATGGGTTGCATGAGTGGAGTTTGTCTTACAGATATGCAGCAACTCCATCAAGACTGGGTCTGAAATAGCCTTGTATGCCAGACACAGGTCACCTCTGAGCAGTCTATATGAGACTGAGTAGAAGGACAAGGCTTTCAGCCTATCTGTATAGGATAGGTGTTTGAGACCCTGGATTTTTCTGGTCAGGAACCTCTGTGGTCTCTTCAACTGCTGCATTTGCTTGGCAAAGTACATGATAAGGGAGGAGTACAGGTATGTTATGATCTCCTTGTTCCTGGATGAAATACCCTTATTTATGAGGTAGGCCATGTAGAAAGCCTTCAGTACAATGGAGACAACATGGTGGTCAAAAGTCAGGTTGCTATCAACCTGGGTGCCCAAGTCCCTCATGACTGATTGCATGCTTAGTTTGTTGTTATTAATGTTATAATTAGTGGGAATGACATTTTCTCCAAAGGGGATAATGATACATTTCTTGGCATTCAGTTTGAGGCCATGCTTCTGGCACCAGTCATTAGTTTGGGTAAGGCCCTGTTGGAGGATCACATCAGTAGGGGATTTAAGACAGCGCCTAGCTTGCAATCATCTGCAAACTTGATCAGCCACAGACCACTGGTTTTGGCTTGCATCTCAGAAAAGTATATCCCAAATGGTAGAGTAATGTATGACTTTCTTACACATGAGCAACTTTTTGAAATTTTCTGTGCTCCACTCTCCTGTTAAGTAACTCACATTATTTTAGCAAAACCACTCACACTGCTGTTTAAACCTTCCCTTACCTCCATTGTCACTGATTGTTTTTCCTGGGCTAATACATCCATCTGTGAGGGGTTCTAACTCACTGCATTTATGTTTGGTGCAGTCTGACTCACTACATTCCCCTACCCCACTCCCAGTTCCCACACACCACCTCATTAGCTAAATTCATACTGAACATATTCCCTTCCCTTCCTCATTCCTATCCCCTCATCTTTCTACGTAGCATTACCAATCCCTACTATTACCTCATTGTCCAATAGCATTCACACAAACCCTTTACAATCTTATGGCACCTTCCCTCCACACCTATTCACCTCTACTTCATTACATAATCAACTCTCTGTTGCTTTAACTTTACAATCTATACTTTTATTCTCCTTCCCCCTTTTACAATATTCAATATTACCCTCCTTTTATAATATCGACTGAAAACATAATACCCACAAACCTTTATCACCCACTTAATCATTCTCCTAACACTTCCTTTTATTTGCAATTTCACCCTATTATACTGCAGTATATTTTACATTTCTCTAACTGACTATACTCTTTTAAAAATCTTATCCTTTCTCCATCTCTTTAATAAAGGACCACCCTGCCTCGAATCTCCCGCAAGCCATTTCTATGCTCATCTATTCCCCCCCATCTTCCTCCATTCTCCTTTAATATCTTTTTCCTTTTTCATACAACTTTAATCTCTCCTTAACTACTCTATAGTCCTCTTTATTTACCATGTTCTCCTTTTGCATCTTCACATCTCTACTATTCATTTTATGTCACCTTACTATCTACCATACTAGTCTCACACTTTATTCAGTCACACACTTCCAGCCTGTACTTATACTTGGGCTAAGCCCTTCTTCATATCTATTTCCTCAGATTTATTTAATGTCCAACCTATTCACCTTTTCAGATAGAAAACTCATCTAAGAATTTGGTTAATTCTGACATACCTGGAATAAATTCATATACTTTATAAAAAATAATCCTAATCCTCTCGTCTCTAAAATCAGTCTTTGTGGTGACATCCATCCCATCCCAGTCCCTTAATCTCATCCATTCCACCATCCTCTGCCACTAGCAGCATCCAGAAAACTTTTCTTTACTTCCATTAATATTCGTAGTATTCTAAACAAAGTTACAGATTTACAAGCGTGCTTTCTTCAAGACATGCCAGATATTACTGTCATTACTGAAACATAGCTAAAAACCCCACATGTAAGATTCTGAAAATCTATCCCCTGGTTATAATATAATTCAATGTGAAAAGGGGAAGGCATTAAAATTGTATATAATAACTGTCTAAGTTTCTCTCCCCTCAAAACTAACATAAAAACCTTCCAAAATCTAAAACTTCTTATCTCTCTTCCCAATGTTAATAAACATATGGAGCTTTGCATAGTTACCCTCTGCATACTACTAGGCAATAATATTAGCTTAGATGATTACAATTGTCACTATTGAAACCATTATCATAGGCAACATTAACATTCACTGGTTATCTGTGACATCTAATACCCAACTACTAGTCTTAACTTGTATGGATTCAAACAGCCAATCTTTTCCCTGACTTGACTCAACAAAGCACACCATAAAAATGTTATCCTTTACTGGATACCCATCTCTGACCCCAGCAAATATGCTATCTCAGGGGTACAGCCTGACTCTCTTAGTAACCATCACCCTATATTCATCAGTAGAGAAAATCACCCACCAGCTAAGAAATATCAATACAGAAGTACCCAAAATGTTTCTAACTTTCACTCTGATGCACTCAATAATCTACTAAAATCTGTCAGCTGGTCTCCATTCAAAATCCTATCTATAGACAAAGCTGTCAACAAATTCAGCAATATATTCATGAATACTTTTAATACCCTTGTTCTTACTTCAAATAAAAGAGTAAAAATACTCAAATCCCCCTGGCTGACTCATTCTACAGGAATTATCATAAACATGACAAAGCATGGAAACCTCGTCAAAAAGCAGATTCACCTAGACGAAAAAATATTACTCTTCCCAATAAGATAATCAAAAAAAGTCCAACGAAATTCTGGGGCTCAACTAAGAAAAATTTTCAACCTAGCTCTCTTTCCGCACCAAATTCCTATCTGGACTTATCTCCCTCAGAAACAGCTACCAAATTTAACACTTTCTTCATCAACATAGCCTGTCTTACCTACAGCTCTCCTCCACCATTTAATATTACTGTCATTACTGACTAGTCCTTACATCAATGCCTTCATTTGACAACCTATCCCCATATCATACGTTAAACAGTTACCAAAGAAACTTAATCCCTGTTCTTCTACTGCTGATTATCTCCATTCTGAGTATCTTAGGCTCACTGCAGACTCTATAGCACACTCAGTCTTAATTCTCATGAACAGACCTATTCAAGACTCCCATGTCCCTGCTCTGTGGAAAAAAAAATCTTCATTATTCCCCTGCATAAAGGAGATAACTCTTCTGAAATCTCTAACTTTAGGCCAATGGCCATCTTGTCCTCCCTTTCTAAGATCCTGAAAAGTGGTTTTCATAAGCAACTCCTTCAGTACCTCTTGCAAAATGATCTAACCCCAACACAACATGGTTTCTGATCAGGCCATAGCACCACTATAGCTCTCCTCAACTTTTCTGACACCATTAATAAGGCTAGAGACCAAGGAAAGTTTATCTTTTCTGTTTTTCTACAGCTCTCAAAAGCCTTTAGCACAGTGTCACATGAGAAATGTCTGACACAAACGTCCTCTCTGGGCCACTCCTCCTATGGTTCTCTAACTACCTACCTGAAAGATACCAAATCTGTTAAATGGCACTTGTCTTTCTCTCCTTTTTGCTAGTTAAAATGGGTGTTCTTCAAGGCTGTATTCTCGGCCCACTGCTTTTTAATAGTTTCATCAATAACCTATATACCTTCTCTCAGCAAACCTGCCTTATTCAGTACGTAGATGACTCATCTCTCATATGCTCATCTGACAGCTCACTACAACTACAATCCATGACATAAAATGCCTTTAACTCAGTGAAACTGTGGCTATATCAGAACCAACTTTTACTTAATCCCAAAAAGACTAAACTACTTTTACAAAGTCCCAAGCCAATGCTAAAAGTAACTTCCATGTTACCTCTTTAAACAACACAGTTATTGAAGGAGTTACTCCTACCAAATTGGTTGGAGTCACCATAAATGACAACCTAAAGTTTGATCTTCACAGACAAAACTGTATAAAAACAACTCATCAAAAGTTAGGTCTACCATATAGAGACAAAACAAATCTTTACTCCTTCTAGTAGAATCACCCTAGCTAACACTTATCCTTTGCTCTCTCTTCTCTGTGGCACCATATCTCTCTTAAATCACAACTGGAGCAATGCTATAATTCTTCTTCTTCTTCTTTCGGCTTTATCCAGTTAGGGGTCTCCACAGCAGATCACCTGTCCGTTCATGATTGGCAGTGGAGTTTTACAGTGTTGAGTTGCCAGCCCGGCACCCAACCTTCCACAGAAGGCACACACATGCACACACTCACACCTAGGGCCAATTTAGAGTCTCCAATCCACCTACAACATGTCTTTGGGATGTGGGAGGAAACCGGAGCACCCAGAGGAAACCCACGCGACCACAGGGAGGACATGCAGACTCCACACATTAGGCGCCCCAGCCGAGGATCGAACCGGAGAACCTCTTGCTGTGAAGTGACAACGCTAACTGCTGCACCACCGTGGCCACCCCGGAGCAATACTATAATAAGATAACTAAATTTGCAGCTAACTTGCCACATAAAGTTCATCACTGGTCTGTTTTACTTGCTCTCAGCTAGATAGAACTCCCACATGAATTAATCCATACACAACTTCTTCTAACCCATAGAATATTATACAACCCCTCTACCTGCCAAGTGCCCTTCTATCTCCTCATTACCTCATGACTATCTCTCAAATCGCCTTTGGTGCTCCCAAGACAAAAACCTGCTTAAAATCTATAAAGCAAAAAAAAAGTATGGGGCAAAGTTTATACTCACACTGCATATCCAAACTATGGAACTCTATCCCAAATTCAATTGGAACTTATCTACCCCCCATGTATTTAAGCCCTCTCTCAAATAATTTCTCACTAGCTCATGACTATGTCCATGCACCTCACCTGTATGATCTATATTAACAAATATTTTACATTCGTACTAACCCAACCTCTCATCATACTATCTATCTATACCTTTCAACACCTGCCCTCTCCCCGCTCTTAGGGCGGACTTGTATCTTTTTATTTTTATTTCCTAGCATGGTATACTTTTGTATACAATGACTGTCATATTTAATCATCATTTTTTATTTCTACACCCCTGGTGTCTCCTCATGCTTTATTGTATCCTATATATTCTACTATCAGCCTGTATGTTTATATGCTTTTTTACATTACATTTGTACTAGTATTTTATTTTCAATATTATTTAACTCTCTGGAGCATTTCTTCCATGGCCTCCACTGAAAATTAATATTTATTACCCAGTCAGACTTTCCTGGTAAACAAATGTCATAAATCAATAATAAATAAATACCATGGGAATGTAAGGCTAGGCTTTTTAAGATCTTCACAATCAATAGCCTGGTAAGTAGTATAAAACTAATAAGTCCAGGGGAGTTAAGTTATCTTACTGAAAGCAGAAATTGCCAGCACAATTCTAATACTTGTAAAAGATTATTAAAACATTCACCTCTTAAATTATTATCAGTATAATCAGCCACCAAAAATAAATAAATAAAAAAAAAATAATTAACTAAATAAATACAAATAAAATGTTCTTAAAATTTTTGTAACTATACTGTGTTTATACCTTGAATTAGGTGCATCCTTGGTCTTAATAGATTATACAGTATCATACATTATTTGCAAAATTTACAACTAGTTTTGCCTTCATCAAAATTGTCACATGACAGGCAAAGTGCCACATTAATAACACCAGAGTGTAAAAAAGTGTAATGCTTCTTGAAATTATAAGGTCTATTTAAAAAAAAAGGCAAGTTGACTTTGATCCGCTATCTATATACTTAAATATTTACAAATAACACAAGGGTATGTGCTATTTGGTTTATATGTATTATGAACATCATACTTTCTAAAATAATTTCTTTCCAGCAATTGTTTTAAATTATTTTGCTTTTTATACAGAAACAGGAGGTCTGAAATGAAAAAGTGAGATTAAGATAACAGAGAGCACATTTAGATAACTAAAAAGGTAAAGAGAAGTGGGAGCAACTGGCGAATGGGGTGGATCTGGGCTACATCTACAGGCTCACAAAAAAGCCAATCAATTTGTACATGGCAGTAGGGCAGTCTATGAAGTGGCCAGCAAACAAATATGTACATGAAAGAGAATCAGTGCTTACTGTCCTTGCAAGCAAGAAAGATTTTGACAATAGGGTTGGAAATGTATTGTAATAACTTAGTAGTAGCACAAAACGTGATATGTTATACACTGGGAGCACTGTTCAATATCACTAGTCCTTTTCATCATACATGCACCAGGATATGTAGGGAGAGCTGAGCTCTGCAGAGCGCTGCAAGAACAAAGCACATGGATAAAACATTATTTTTTTATTAACAATAGCAGGTTTGGTAACACCCTGGGGTTTGAAAATTTAAATGTTGTGACAGCTCACTAATATTTATTTGTCTACCTAGAAAACACGAGAGAAGCGGACTATGGCAAAACACGTCCAACAGTATGCTATAAGGTGGGCAGAAAAGATATCAGACAGTAATGGTTATCTGGCTGCCAATGAAGCAACAGGCAGTTACAGTCTACAGGAATAGCACCAATGCTTGGCAATGGAGAAGGCAGTAAAGATGCTAGGTCTTAATGTTTGGATACCTTGGAAGCAGCAGAGATCAGCAAGCTGGAAGAAACCCCACCAGTGATTGCACAGTAGAGAGGACACTAGAGGACACTAAAGATTTTAGATAAATAGCGCTTGTTCTGCCATAACCATAGAGTGTTCTTACAAATGTCATTGAGTAGGAAGGGAAGGCACTGTTAACACATTGCATTCTAATGGCCAGTGGTTCTAATAGCACTTTTATGTTGACTACTTTTCATAAAACAATTTGATAAATACCTTCCAGTGCCTCATATCTAATAGAAAACTGGTGCAAGTTCTTCTACTAACTGAATATACAAAATGCACAGTAACAATAACTATAAATACAAGGACATTTTCACTGTGAAATTTCTCTTTAGGTAAATGAACAAAGTTATTATTTCCATTACCAGTATTCCTGGCTGCAATGGGTATGTCCATCACTGGGCACTAGGACAGTAGAACAAAATCCCAAAAAGGGAAGGCATCTCTGATCAGTATTAGCAAAAAACTACAGGCACTCATAAAATCGTCTAAGGCCAGCTTCGAGAGAAAAATTGCACAGGACACTAAGGATAATCACAAGGCTTTCTTTAGTTATGTTAGGAACCTGGGTGGGAATTCCCAGATATACTCAGAATTAGTCCAAAATGACAAAAAAAACACCGAACCCACTGACATTACCAACATCCTAGCTGACAGGTTCAGTGCAAACTCCCCCCCCCCCCCCACCAAAAGGGAAAATATCTATCCCAGCAGAGTGCTGCCCAAGTGACATCTCAGATGCTCAGGTAAGAGCCGCCCTCTCTAAAGCAAAAAACACAGCATCAATGGGACCAGACGGTGTCCCGGGCTACATCCTACATGAACTCCAAGAAGAGCTAAACCCAAACATAAAACTACTGTTCAATCTCAGCCTTACTACAGGATATGTACCCAAAGAGTGGCATACAGCAACAGTGGTCCCTCTCCACAAAGGTGCTGCCTCAACGGACCCTGGAAAATATCGCCCCATAAGCCTGACTAGCTTGGTCTGCAAAGCTATGAAAAAGATCATCATGGACCTCATAAATAAAGATATTGTGGACCTACAGACACTGGATCCTACCCAGTTTGGTTTTGTTAAGGGTAGATCCTGCCTCTTAAACCTGGTCGACTTCTTTGAAACCGTCACCAAGGCTATTGACAAAGGGAAGGTGGTCCACACAGCCTACCTGGACCTCGCAAAAGCCTTCAATACAATACCCCACTCGGGCATTATAGAGAAGCTCACCAGCTTCAATATAAACCCCTGGGTCACTAGATGGGTTGCAGACTGGCTCAAGGACAGAACCCACATGGTTAGAATTGCTGGAGCCATGTCAGACTCCAAACCAGTTACAAGTGGCGTCCCACAAGGCTCAGTCCTGGGACCTCTCTTGTTCAGTATATATTTCTCGGAGGTACAGGCCAACATGGAAGGACTGTGGCTGACCAAGTTCGCAGATGACTGCAAACTGGGTGCCATAATCAACTCTCCAGCCGACACAAGCATCCTCCAAAAGGGCCTCATAGAAACAGACAACTGGTGCCAGAGCCATGGCCTCAAGCTAAATGCCAAAAGTGTATAGTCATCCCTTTGGCAAAAACAAAGTGCCACAAATTACCACATAGGTGGTAATCCATTAAGTACAGAAGAAGTAATTAGGGACCTGGGGACCCAAGTTGATAGCAATCTCTCATTTGACAACCACGTGGCCAAAGTGGTTAGAAAAACATTTTATATAGCCCACCTAATGATGAAGGGATTCACATCTAGATCAGGGAGGTCATCATGCCTCTTTACTCATCCCTCATCAGGCCCATAATTGAGTACAATGCCCCTTTTGGGATGTACCTTACCAAACACCTGCAGCAACTGGAAAGACCCCAAAAGTACCTCACCAAGAGGATCAAAGGGCTCAAACAGATGCCATATGCTGCCCGGTTAAAGAAACTCCAGCTCTACTCAGTGGCATACCTCCTGCTCAGAGGCGATCTGTGCCTGACGTATAAAGCCATGTCCAACCCAGAATTAAGGGACATGCTGCACATCAAAAAATCCAAATCCCATCAAGCTACATGCTCAAGAGACTTGAACCTCAGCACTGAAATAAATAGGATATGCTGGAGGGACAGATTCATAACCCAGAGGCTCCCTTCACTCTGGAATAAAATCCCAGTCTAGGTTAGGCAGAGTCCCTCATTGACTCTCTTCAAGAGGAATCTTGATGAATGGATGGGAGATCGTACGTTTACCCCGGGTATCACTTCTGTGTCACTGTTAGACAGAGGCACAGTATACTAACCTCGAAAAAGGGCATAGCAAAATTAATTTAAAATGGGTGGCGAAAGCCAAACATATTCTGGCTAGGCTTATAAATGCCCTAGGTCAGATAGCCTAGTATGAACCTATGAAACTATGAACCTATGAATAAGAATGAGATTCCATTCAACAAGAGTAGGCATGAGAGAGAGAGAGAAAGAGACAGGGACAGACAGACAGATAAAGAGAAAGTAAACAACAGACTTGTTTGTTTAATCTTACTGATACTAAAAATGACAGAATCTCTGATAAAGGAAGGCACTGTCGAATATCACATGGTTAGCAGAATACAGTATGCAAGGCAACATGGATTCTCAAGAGGAAGGTCAGACTAAAAGTAACTAGCACCGAGGGTCTCTAATGGTGGCCTACCTACATTTTTGGAAAGATGTTCCCCATCCAATATAAAAGATTAATATATAAGTAAGTCATTTCAGAAGCTGCCCATTTTGGTGACTTCAGTGAAAAGCTGGCTGAACAACAGGGTGCAGAAGGTGGTAACAGGTTAAATTCACTGTGAAGGTGCAAAAAATACAAATGGTGCTTAGATCTCATTGTTGTCCTTATCAGTGATAGTGTGTGTGGGGTGGCTGGAGAGAAAAGTATGTTTTTTCGTAGATGAGGCAAAGAACTGCAACAGGCCAGATACAGATGGTGGGGTAGGAGAAAATAAGCAAGATTAGCAAATGATCAGCTGTGTGGCAACCTTGCACCAAGGTAAGTAAGTGCACAATCATGCACTTAGTGAACACGAGTTCAGAGACCATATACTACAGGGCAAAGTACTTACAGCATTTAAGTTAATACGGGGCCTATGATTCATCAGATGATTTAAACGTGAGCAGTCAAAGTGAACAGCTAATCATAAAAAGTTAGAGTATCCTGGGATGCAAAGGGAGAATGATAAATATTATAGGTGAAGATATTCATCACCTTTACAAACAGTTTCCCAGGATAGGTCTCAATTATTGCACACAGGTTTACAGGCCATGCTTCTGCAAGGGTATTCATGGAACAAAGTATGTGCAGAGAAGACAAGAATGGAACAAGATCTGCAACAGAAAGCTTACAAAGAAACGCTGAGGGAGCTTACTGTGCAAACCCTGAAGGAAAAGAGGAACAGAGGAACAGAAGAGAAAGATTTAAGTCATTCTGGTGAATTAAAATATTTTGAAGAGTATAATTTATCAGATAATGAGATAATGAGAACAAGAGGGCACAAATGGTGCATAGGCAGAGGACAACTTAGAGATAACGGGTCTATATTAAAATACCGAAACCTCACTTACACGAACACCTAAACGTCGACACATAAATAGCAAACCCGAAAACACCGAACGTCCTGTAGCACGAAATTAGATATATCGAATTGCCATAGTTGGCCAACCCCACTGCCCACTACGTACTACCTACCCAAACAAAATAAATAATCCACACTTTCCCATATCTACACTTCACCGATATATTCCATATCCTAATCAAACATTCACTACACACAAATGTATCTAATTATAAACAAACAACACCCAACTACAGGAAAAGTATAATTTATGTATACATTCAGCTACACAACCATATTATTATACATACACTTAACATAACCCTACTTCTAACCCTAAAGTAAAGGTTGCATGTATTACTATGTATGCACTTACCTTAACCCACACCCTAACCCTAAGGTCCATAACTATTGCACATTTACGTTAGGGAGCTATACCAGATAAGGGCCAACTATGACAATTCGATATTTTGAATTTTGTGCTTCAGGACGTTCGGTGTTTTCGTGGTTTGCTATTTATGTGTCGGCGTTTAGGTATTCGCTTAAGTGAGGTTTTGCTAATTTAATACAGACCCGAGATAATGCTTGGAAGTTTTTTTTTCCCCTCATTGAGAAGTTTGGATGCAAGAAACTGCCTTCAGGAAAAGTTGTGGAGTCAAAAACAGTGAGCAAATTCAAGTAGATGTCAGACACATAAAGCAGCTCTAATGCAATATAATGACAGGTAGCTTTCTAGTTAACAAAGTAGAGCAACTTATCGGCAAGGCAGAATAACAGGGAGATCAAGAAGGCCAAGTTGTTTTTATCTGCTAACGCTTTTTATGCTTATTTAGCTTTTTACTTGATTTCACTTATGTTGCATTATTTTAACATTCAAAAACTTTTTATGCAAACAATTTTTATGGTAGAATTTCATTAGGTGTCTTTGCAGAATAGATTTAGAAAAGTGTTGGCAAGGGATAGCCATTCTCTATATTTTGTTCATCTAGTTCTCATGTTTTTCCTATTTATATATTCTCTTCCAATGATGAATGTTGTTAGTGCATATGCTCCACAAGTTGGGTGTGCGATGGATGAGAAAGAAAAATTTTGGAGTGAATTGGATGAAGTGGTGATGACTGTACCCAAAGGTGAGAGAGTGGTGATTGGAGCAGATTTCAATGGGCATGTTGGTGAAGGGAACAGAGGGGATGACGAAGTGATGGGTAGGTATGGTGTTAAACAAAGGAATGCAGAAGGTCAGATGGTAGTGGATTTTGCGAAAAGGATGGACATGGCTGTGGTGAATACATATTTTAACAAGAGGGAGGAGCATAGGGTGACATACATGAGTGGAGGAAGATGCACACAGGTGGACTGTATCTTATGTAGGAGGGCCAGTCTGAAGGAGATTGGAGACTGTAAAGTGGTGACCAGGGAAAGTGTATTTAGGCAGCATAGGATGGTGGTTTGTAGGATGACGTTGGTGATGAAGAGGAGGAGGAGTGTGAGGGTAGCACCAAGGATCAAATGGTGGAAATTTAAAAAGGGTAATTGTGAGGCAGAGTTCAGGGATGAGTTAAGATAGGCACTGGTTGGCAGTGAAGAGTTACCAAATAGCTGGATAACTACAGCAGTGCTAGTAAGGGAGGCGGCTAGAAAGGTGCTTGGTATGACATCTGGACAGAAAAAGGACAACAAGGAGACATGGTGGTGGAATGAGGAAGTACAGGACAGTATACAGAGAAAGAGGTTGGCAAAGAAGAAGTGGGATTGTCAGAGAGATGAAGAAAGTAGACAGGAGTATAAGGAGATGAGGTGCATGGCAAAGAGAGAGGTGGCAAAGGCTAAGGATAAGACATATGAAGAGTTGTATGAAAGGTTGGACACTAAGGAGGGAGAAAAGGACCTATACCGATTGGCTAGACAGAGGGACCAAGCTAGGAAAGATGTGCAGCAGGTAAAGGTGATAAAGGATAATGAGGGAAACATACTCACAAGCGAGGAGAGTGTGTTGAGGAGATGGAAAGAGTACTTTGAGGGGTTGATGAATGAAGGGAATGAGAGGGAGAGAAGGTTGGATGATGTGGGGATAGTGAATCATGAAGTACAATGGATTAGCAAGGAGGAAGTAAGGATAGCTATGAAGAGGATGAAGGCTTTGGCCCAGTTGACATACCTATGGAAGCATGAAGGTGTTTAGGTGAAATGGCAGTGGAATTTTTAACCAGATTATTTAATGAAATCTTCGAAAGTGAGAGGATGCCTGAGGAATGGAGAAAAAGTGTTTTGGTACCGATTTTTAAGAATAAGGGTGATGTGCAGAGCTGTAGTAACTACAGAGGGATTAAACTGATCAGTCACAACATGAAGTTATGGGAAAGAGTAGTGGAAGATAGGTTAAGAAGGGACGTGATGATTAGTGATCAGCAGTATGGTTTCATGTCGGGAAAGAGCACTACAGATGCGATGTTTGCTCTGAGAGTGTTGATGGAGAAGTACAGAGAAGGTCAGAAGGAGTTGCATTGTGTTTTTGTAGACTTAGAGAAAGCATATGACAGGGTGCCTAGAGAGGAGTTGTGGTATTGTATGAGAAAGTCAGGAGTGTCAGAGAAGTATGTAAGAGTGGTACAGGATATGTACGAGGGTAGTGTGACAGTGGTGATGTCTGCGGTGGGAGTGACAGATGTGCTTAAGGTGGAGGTGGGGTTACATCAAGGATCAGCTCTGAGCCCTTTCTTATTTGCACTGGTGATGGACAGGTTGACAGACGAGATAAGACAGGAGTCCCTCTGGACTATGATGTTTGCAGATGACATTGTGATCTGTAGTGAGAGTAGGGAACAGGTGGAGGAGACCCTGGAGAGATGGAGATATGCTCTAGAGAGAAGAGGAATGAAGGTCAGCAGGACTAAGAGAGAATATATGTGTGTGAATGAGAGGGAGGATAGCGGAATGGTGAGGATGCAAGGAGTAGTGGTGGCGAAGGTGGATGAGTTTAAATACTTGGGATCAATAGTTCAGAGTAATGGTGAGTGTGGATGAGAGGTGAAGAAGAGAGTACAGGCAGGATGGAGTGGGTGGAGAAGAGTGTCAGGAGTGATTTGTGACAGACAAGTACCAGTAAGAGTGAAAGCGAAGGTCTACGAGAGGGTAGTGAGACCAGCTATGTTATATGGGTTGGAGACAGTGGCATTGACAAAAAGGCAGGAGTTTGAGCTGGATGTGGCAGAGTTAAAGATGTTAAGATTTGCACTGGGTGTGATGAGGGTGGACAGGATTAGGAATAAGTATATTAGAGGGTCAGCCCAGGTTGGAAGGTTTGGAGACAAAGCCAGAGAGGCAAGATTACATTGGTTTGGACATGTGCTGAGGAGGGATGCTGAGTATATTGGGAAAAAGATGCTAAGGATGAAGCTACCAGGTAATAGGAAAAGAGGAAGGCCTAAGATAAGGTTTATGGATGTGGTGAGAGAGGACATGCAGATGGTTGGTATGACAGAGCAAGATGCAGAGGACAGGAAGAAATGAAAACAGATGATCCGCTGTGGCAACCCCTAATGGGAACAGCTGAAAGATGATGATGATATATTCACTTCCAACGTGTTACTTTTACCTGCATGGCATTGTATGGAATAGCGCAAATAGAAGGATGGCAAAGAGAAAGAGACTAGATGCAACTTCTAACAAATAACTAACTGCTGCTCTGTGTCTGGGTATAGTCATAGTACAAAATAAATGTGGTTAGCCTAGGTTCTATACTGAAGACCTAGACTGTAAGAAAGAATGTTGTTCATGGACTAAAAACTTGATTTCGTATTGCCAAAGAACAATATACAAAACAAGAATATTTATTATAAGGCAGCACCTATAACTGGCCAAGACTTCTACAAGCATTTGGTATGCTTATGGCTGCACAATGCAGAAGAACCACTGATATCTTACTGGTTAATTCCATGAGACGGTATTGCAAGAGTGTAAGAGTGTAAGAAAGTGGGCCATGTTATGTCAGATCTGAACTTCAGTGTAGAGCCCCGGAGGTGTAATGAAGTTCTTGGATATGGGATCATAAGGATCATAAGAAGATGTTCATATACAGACATAGGCATTAGCTCACTGATAACTAATATATAGAACAAGTCAATTTTCTTTAAAAAGATATATAATGCAGTAATAAGTTAAATTCACTGTGAAGATGAAAAAACAAGTGTTTTTTCCTGCTTTATTATGCTCTTCTGTGTATTCATTTTAGTTTCATAGTTTCATAGTATCATTCGCCACCCCATGTAATGATACAAAAGTGTACAATTTAAATTAAATTTAGTTTACTGTGCCTCTATCTAGCAATGACACAGAGATGACCCCCGGGGTAAACCTACGATCACCCATCCATTCGTCCAGATTTCTCTTGAAGAGAGTCAGTGAGGGGCTCTGCCTAACATGGACAGGTATCCTGTTCCAGAGTGCGGGAAGCCTCTGGATTATGAATCTGTCCCTCCAGCATGTCCTATTCATATTTGTGCTGAGGTTTAGATCTTTAGCTCTTGTGGCTCTGATGGATTTGGATTTTTTGAGGTGGAGCATGTCCATTAATTCTGAATTGGACATGGCCTTGTACATAAGGCACAGATCACCTCTGAGCAGGCGGTATGCTACTGAATAGAGCTGGAGCTTTTTCAGTCTGGCAGCATATGACATATACTGGAGACCCTTGATCCTCTTGGTAAGGTACTTTTGGGGTCTCTCCAGCTGCTGCAGGTGCCGGGTGAGGTACATACCAAATGGGGCATTGTACTCAATCATAGGCCTGATAAGGGAGGAATATAAGGGTACAATGACATCCTTTGATCTGGATGTGAATCCCTTCATGATAAGGTGGGCAAGGTAGAAGATCTTTCTAACCACTTTGGCGACGTGGGTGTCAAATGAGAGGTTACTGTCAACTTGGGTCCCCAGGTCTCTGATTACTTTTTCCATACTTAATGGATTACCACCTATGTGGTAATTTGTCAGTACTTTGTTTTTTCCAAAGGGGATGACTATACATTTTTTGGCATTTAGTTTAAGGCCATGACTCTGGCACCAGTCGTTTGTTTCTGTGAGGCCCTTCTGGAGGATGCATGTGTCAGCTGGTGTGTCGACTATAGTGCCTAGTTTGCAGTCGTCTGCAAACTTTGTCAGCCACAACCCCCCTATGTTTGCCTGCACATCTGAGAAATAAATGCCGAACAAGAGGGGTCCCAAGACAGAGGCCTGTGGGACTCCACTTGTGACTGGCTTAGAGTCTGACATAGCTCCAGCTATTCTGACTTTGTGGGTTCTGTCCTTTAGCCAGTTTGCAACCCATCTTGTGACAAACAGGTTTACATTTAAGCTGTTGAGCTTGTCTATGATGCCTGAGTGGGGTATTGTGTCGAAGGCTTTTGCCAGATCCAAGTAGGCTGTATGAACTGCTTTGCCTTCATCGATGGCTCTAGTGACTGTTTCAAAAAGTCCACCAGGTTTAAAAGACAGGATCTGCCTTTACAAAGCCGAACTGGGTAGGGTCAATTGTCTGTAGGTCCCTGATGTCTTTGTTTATGAGTTCCATAATGATCCTTTCCATAGCTTTGCAGACCAGGCTGGTCAAGCTTATGGGGCGGTAGTTTCCAGGGTCTGTAGAGGTGCCACCTTTGTGGAGTGGGACCACTGTAGCTGTATGCCAGTGTTCAGGGACATATCCTGTAGCAAGGCTAAGATTAAACAGCGTTCTTATGTGCGGGTTTAGCTCCTCTAGGAGTTCATGTAGCACGCAACCCGGGACACCATCAGGTCCCATGGATGCTGTATTTTTAGCTTTGCTGAGGGCAGTTCTCACCTGGACTTCTGAGATTTCAGGGAGGTTGCATTCAGCTGAGATATTTATTTCATCTTTTGGAGGAGAGGGAGGGGAGAAATTTGCACTGAACCTGTTTGCCAGTATGTTGGCAATATCTGTGGGTTCAGTGTATTTTTTGCCTTTATGAACTAACTCTGCGCATATCTGAGGGTTTCCGCCCAGGTTTCTAACATAACTGAAGAAGGCCTTGTGATTATCTTTAGTGTCCTTAGCGATTTTTCTCTCGAAGTTGGCCTTTGATGATTTTATTAGTGAACGTAGTTTTTTTGCTAGTGTTGATCAGGGATGCCTTCCCTTTATGGGATTTTGCTCTGTCTTGCAGTAGCTTCCTTCTCTTGTTATAAAGTTTGTTTATGGCTGGGTTCCACCAGATAGGATGCCTGCCTTTGGTGGAAAGGGTCTTGGTTTTATTTGGGATTGCATGATCCATGCATTCTTGGAGATGCCCATAGAAAGCATTTGTGAAGGAATCAGCAGTGTGGAATGTGGTTTCCACTGGCCCAGGGGGCTTGAAGGATACCATTTCAGTCCTAAGGAGTGTAAAGTCGGCTTTTGAGAAGTTTCTCACTGTGGTCTTTTGTGCTGGGGGTGGATGTGGGATATGAATATCTAGGGTTATTAGTTTATGGTCTGATCTCACTAGTGAGGGGTATACTTCCGGTGTTGAGCATTTTGTCCCCATGTTTGTGATGATCAGGTCAAGTATATTATTTCCCCTTGTGGGGGAGGTGACTAGTTGTTCCATCGCATTTGAGTTGATGAATTCCAGAAACCTTTGGGCTAGGGTGTTGGGGCTTGAGTAATGCACCCAGTCTATGTTTGGGTAGTTGAAGTCTCCCAATATGATGGTATTTGGTGAGACATTCATATCCTCCAGTGTCTTCAGGAAGGCTGAATGGAGTTCCTGAGATTGTGAGGGTGGTCTGTAGCATGCTACAAGTTGTATAGCAGTTTTGCCTATGGTTAGTTCACATGGATGGTCTCCGATGCTTCGTGCGTTGTCACTAACCTGGAGGTGTGGATGTCTTTAATGAATATGGTCACTCCCCCTCCTTTTGTGGTTTGGCCCAGGTTTTGGGGCTGAAATGCATGATACGAGGTATAACCTGGTAGGGCTGGGGTGCTCTCAGGAGCCTTGAACCAGGTTTCAGTTACTGCACAGACATCGATGCTCTCCATACTGAGGAGTGCTTCGAGAGCCTGCATCTTAAGATTTAGACTTCTGGCATTGAGCAGCATTACCCTTAGTTTTTTTCCTTTATTGTTTTCTAAGGTGGTGGGTTTGTCTTTTGAGCCTTGCCTAAAAAAGGCACTATAGGGGTGGCAAGAGCCTTAGCCAATATCCGGAAGCCCAGTGGTGACAGGTGCAAGCCGTCCCTTGCGAAGCAGCGTGGCTTGTCCAGCATGTCATCCCAAGCAGACAGACATGGATCCCCTAGAATGACACCAGTAATTGAGCCAATTATTAAAGCTGATCATCTTGTCTTTGTATTGTGGCATCATTCTTGGTGAGGGCAAGATGCTGCTTAGGGTCAGGGTCATACCGGCCTGGGCTACATAATCAGAGAGCTCCTCTATGTCTCTTTTCATGTAGTCCAAGGAGGTATGTCTCAGGTCATTCACACCGGCATGGACAATGACGGAGTCATATTTGTACTTGGTTTGGAGTGACCTGAGTGCTTGTGTTATGTGGCGGATCCTAGCTCCCGACAGGCAGCTCACTGTTACCCTCTCTTTGTTCAGCCTGGTAAGCGGGATGTCAGTGTGTCTGACTATAGAGTCACCTATTACTAGTGTATCAGGCATGGTGTTTCCCCTTAAGGGCTGTGATTGTTTGGCACACTGACTTTATGTACTATGTGTTGCATGTGCAGAGTTTTGAGGTAGTGTTTTCCTGGATGTCTGCTTTGGGAGCCTCTGTTGTTTCGGTAAGTTTTTTATTAGAGCCTCCGAGTATGTCTTTGTGTTATTATGTGTTTGGTTTGCAGTTGTGATTGGTTTATGTGAGACTGGGTTTGTTGTGTGTGTGGTTACCTTCTCCTCCTGTCTGGTCTTGCTAGTCCTGTGTTGAGAGAGTTCAGCCTCCAGTTTGGCTATATAGTTGCATCTCTCACATGTGTTTGTGTTTGTTGGGAGGAGGAGAGGGTTGTCTGTGTACATGAGACAATTGTAAAATTGTCTCAGGATTCCCAGATTAACCAGCTGAACTGGAGAGGACGTCAGTAATATACCACTCGACATGCCAGAATAGTATAAGGGGGTAATGTGTAACTGGGTCAGAGAGAGGACTTTGAAGGGAAGTGGGTATTAGCACGGGTTGTAGGTGGATGTAGTGCTTACGTTAGTTTAAGGGTGCTTCACTTAAAAGAAAGGTTTTAGGAGCAAGTGCTAGGCTTATGATAAAGCGAATAGACTGATTTTGTTGAAAGTAGGGTTTTCTTAAGGGAAAAATTGAAGTGCAGACTTGGCAGAGCCAGGAATAGTTTAAGCCTGTTTAACCGGCGCTGCGCTATGCACACAATCGCGCAAAGCCGCGCAAACGCAGATTTTAAACTGGGAACTTCAAAAGAGCTGGAAATGGTCCAAAACGACCAATTACTACAAGCTCTTGTGCTGAGGTCACTCTTTCAGGGACAGATAGGCTGCTCAAGGCTCCCCACTCCCACTGGTGAGCAAAGAAACTTCCTTCTATCCAAGTAAGGCAATGGACAACACAGGAACTACACCACAGTCCAGAATACAGCAAAGCCCTTATACTGGTCTAAACTAGTCAAGAAAGGTGGGAAAACAAGGATATTTTTTGTTTTTTTTTGTTTTTTAGGTTAGAAAGTACACAGAAATGCAGGAAAAACAGTAATAAATCACTTACACAGGCTAGCTCACTTTAGTGGGTAGCCTCAACAGTTAAATTTAACAACAAACTTTCGACCAAATGTAACTTTAAGTGCAGATAATGTACAATGCAAAAAACAGGTAATAAAGCAGTTTAAACTTGTTCAAAGTAAGAAAAGGAAGGTCTCTCAGGTAAAAACAGAAAAAAAATACTTAGATCAGGAAAATAGTCACTTTTCTCAGTTCTCTGCTGCTAGCACCACTCTGCAGGACCACGAGGAGCTGTTTCTGAGTAGTATAGCTAGAAAAAAATGCTCATGGTGGATTTTAAACAGGGAACTTCCAAAGAGCTGGAAATGGTCCAAAACAACCAATTACTACAAGCTCTTGTGCTGAGGTCACTCCTTCAGGGACAGATAGGCTGCTCAAGGCTCCCCACTCCCACTGGTGAGCAAAGAAACTTCCTTCTATCCAAGTAAGGCAATGGACAACACAGGAACTACACCACAGTCCAGAATACAGCAAAGCCTGTATACTGGTCTAAACTAGTCGAGAAAGGCGGGAAAACAAGGATATTTTTTTGTTTTTTTGGGGGGGTTGTTTTTTAGGCTAGAAAGTACACATAAATGCTTTATAGTGTCTTCAAAAGTACATGCAGTGTCATTGGGGTGTTGGTATAAACAAGTGAGTGTTGATGTGTTTTCTTCAACATGTCAGCTTAGTAACATGCCAAGAAAACCACAAAATCAAATAGGGCCAAAACTCAAAAACACATAGGATAGAATAGTCCAGTTTCCGGTGCACTTCAGACAATTTAATCCACAGGCAATGATAAAAACAGGACAAGATGAGCACTTTCATCTTAGGCACAAGGGGAAGACAGAGAGGGCTTTGAAAGATAGGATGTATAAACACCTTCATGATATTAAAATAAAAAAAGAAACAAGTGCACTTTATAAACATTCATTAAATTGTGTGAATTTTAGTAATTTTAAATTTGGTATTTTAGATGTTATTAGGATTAACCCAAGAAGGGGGGATATGAAGAACATGCTGTTAAACAAAGAATTAAAGTGGCAGCTTAGATTGAAGTCTAACGTATTCCCAGGTTTAAATTAATACATTTCTATAAAATGTGTTAATGTTGAAAGCCCTTCAGGTTTAAAAAGGGTATTACTGTTTGGTTATTTCTTGTGCATGGGTTTAACATTATTGTATGATTTTATTGTTTTACTAATTACTTGATTAAGTTTAGAATTAATTGGACTGATTATGTCCTGATTGATTTGATTATAAAAGGAGTGAGTTTTTTATGGTAGTATCTGATGAAGTCTTGTGCCTAAGACAAAAGCGCTCATCTTGTCGTGTTTTTATCATTGCCCATGGATTAAATTGTTTGAACTGCACCAGAAACTGGACTATTCTTTCCTATGTGTTTTTGAGCTTAGTAACATGGTATGGTAGAAGTGTGTCATTAGTTTCTGTAGCTTGTCTCATGCATTCAAAAGAGAATATAAAGCGGTGCATAGGTTCAAGATATTTATTGTATATAAAGATTGTCAGGAACTGTAACTGGAACATGTATATTTAAGTTAACTGATTCACACATTACTTCAAACACACTCACATGTGCATCTCCACTCATGCCTGCACTCACTCTGGCTGAGTGTACAAAATGGCACTGTTTTCGCACCTGCTCAGTACTTATATGCACGTGCTATCTAGCTACAGTGGCTCAGTTGGAATAAAACACTCAATGATCTACATCCTCCCTCTTTGATTTGTTCGATATGCAAAAGGAGAACAAGACAAAATATATGCTAGATAACATTTCAATATTAATAACAATTAAACTGAAGTCCAAGTCAATGTGTATTTTAGATTGGGTCTAGAAATTCTACCTGATCTGGTTACATAAAAGCTTTGACTGGGTTTAGCAACAGGGACAGTCTCTGGGGAATTCTTCTCAATAGGAATTTCTGGGCTAACATCAGGCTTATTTAAAGAAAATACACTGTCCTGAGAAATGGGAACAAGTGTAAGGTCACTCTGAGAAATAAAGTCTTTGGCACAGGCAATCTGCTGCGTCACTGGTTCAGAAACTGGAAGTTTTCTGAAATTAAGAAGGTTAAGGAAAACATTGGTACCATCTCTCTTAGATTTCTCTAACAAACATTTTGCACTTTGAAATGCATGCTCAGCTAATCCATTGGACTATGGATACTCAGGACTACTGGTAACATGGACAAAGTCCTAAGCCACAGCAAATTTCTTGAACTGCTGACTGGTAAATGGCATAACACTGTCAGATATAACTTTATGTGGAGTACCATGCACAGAAAAATTTCTCTTTAATTTTGTAATGACAGTGCTGGATGTTAGATTAGGAAGAAGGTCAATTCCAAACCAATTTGATTAAGAGTCTACTAACACTAAGTAATGCTTGACCATTCCATTTGTAAATATCAGTAGTAACTGTCGGCCATGGTAGTTCAGGAATCTGATTTAGCTGAAGTGGTTCTTTTTGTTGGTGCGGTTTAGTACTATTGCAAATAGAACATGCTAGAGTTTCCTTCTGTATATCTTTTGACAAAGAAGGCCAAAATACTATGCCTCTTGCCCTTATTTTAGTAGAATTGGTACTTGGGTGTCCACAGTGTAAGATCTTGATATATTCCTGTTGTAATGCTATAGGGATAACTACTTTAGGACCATTCATGATGATGCCATCTACCATCAGGAGCTCATCTCAGTAAGGAAAATATTTCTGGACATCAAATGGTAGTCTGGTTTGTCGCACTGGCCATGCTTGACTGATAACATGAGTCAGCTTTTGAAGAACAGGTTCTAGAGCTGTGTGTTGTCTGAGTTCATCAAGATGTGATGATAAAAAAATTTTGACTTCCATCACTTCTATGTCTGGTTTCTCATTGTCATGCTGTTCTGTTGTTTGTCTGGGTGCTCTCGACAAAGGATCAGACAGGTATAAATATTTGCCTTTTGTGCAGACAATATTGAAATTGTACTTTTGCAATTTTAACATCATGCGTTGCAAATGTGCTGGGGCTCAATGTATTGGCTTTTTTAGAACTGTCACTAGAAGTTGGTGATCGGTCTCTATTTGAATAGGTTTGCCATAAATATAATCATTGAACTTTGAACATGCAAACACTGCTGCCAAAAGCTCTTTTTCAATTTGTGCATACTGCATCTCAGTTTGGGTTAAAGTTCTGGATGCATAGGCTACTGGTATGCCTTCTTGAAGACATGCTGCACCAAGATCATACTTTGAAGTATCGCATGAAAGAGTTAGAGATTTGTGAACATCATAATATTTCAAAGTCGGTGGACAAGCAATTTTCTGTTTCAGAACTTCAAATACTCTTTGGTGTTGTTCTAACCAGGACCAGTTTATATTTTTGCATGTCAACTTATGTAATGGTGCTGAAAGTTCACTTAGGTCTGGGATGAACTTTGGTAAATAGATGACCATACCAAGAAAACTTTGCAAAGATGTGACATTTTCTGGAACTAGCATCTCAAGAATTGCTGCTTGCTTAGACAGATCTGGTTGTAAGCCAGAACTAGTAAACAAATGACCCACATAAGTAACTTCTTTAAGTTTGAATTTACATTTCTGTGGATTCAGTTTAAGATTGACTTCATGTGCATGGTCTAGGACTTTCTTGAGGTTTCTATCATGTTTGTCTTCACCATTGCCCCCTACAAAAATGTTGTCTACTATGATAGCACATGGATAACCTGAATAAATGTGTTCCATTGCATGCTGACAGACTTCACAGGCAGAATTCATCCCAAATGGCTTTTTCAAACATCTGTACCTTCCAAATGGCATACTAAAAGTAGTTAACAATAAGGATTTGTGATCCAGTGAAATTTGCCAAAATGAACTTTTTGCAGTAAGACTGAAAAAAGGCTGGCATTTAGCATGAGAACTGCTACTTATTCTACTGTGAGCATCGGATGATGAGGATGTTTAAATGCTTTGTTTAAATCTCTCAGATCAATACATATTCGAATATCATCTGAGCTTTTCATATGAGCTACAACCATTCAGTCAGTTCTTTTACAGGAGTTATCACACATGATTTTTTTTACTTCGGTCTGCATTGTTATTGAAATCTTCCTTGCTGGTCAGACAAACGGGCTTACTTCATTGTTTAACCTCATGGAATATGTGACTGGTAGCTTGCCAAGCTCATCTTTGAAAATATCAGCATATTCACAAAGAAATATTCTGTGTAAAACTATCTTGATTGCTCAGACTTATATAGTGAATCTCCTTATTGAATGAAATCAGTCCCAGTTTCAAACTATCTTTGAGGCCTAACAATGACTACACGTGTCTTTGGACTATGTAAAACTGCAAGTCATAGTTGTTCCCAGCAGAATGGCATGTGAGAACTACTGCACCACCAGTTTGAATCTCTTCACTACAATAAGCAACTAGTTTTGCACACTTTGCTGAATCAAGTTTTTCACCAGCTTTTACTCTGGCAAACATCTGTGCTGATATAACATTGCACTTGGATCCAGTATCTACTTTAAGCTCTATAGATTTTCCATTAATCTGATCAGTACAAAATATTTCACTCTTTGCCACCAACTGATAACACAGCAGACTATCAGAGTCATCAAGCATAGATACACCATCAACATAGAAAGTTTTCTCATGGCGTTCTAACTGATCTACTTACTTCTTTGGATGCTCTCTTTTATTAAAAGATTGTGGCACTTTAGACTTACAAAGCTTTTTGAAATGACTCCACTTTTTACATTTGTGACATTGCTGACCAAAAGCCAAGCACTTTTCTCGTTTAGGTTCATGGTTACCTCCACAATTACGACAGTTAACAATAAGATCACTTGTAGCTGCCCCATTCAATCTGTGTTTAAAATTGGGTATTGTCACATTCTCCGGCTTATATCTCTTGTAATATTCACTTTGTGTCTCACACTATCAGCATTTGCACTGTTAGATACTGCAACATGCAATATGTAAGCATATTTGTGTGCTTTCCTGTAAGCTCGTATATTTGACAAATCTCTATAGCTTTTCTCAATGTTAAATCACTGTCTTGAAGCAAAATCTTTCTCACTGCATCATTATTAACACCACACATAAGTCTGTCCTTTATCAACTCATCTCGCAAATCATCAAATATGCACATTTTAGCTTTATTTCTCAAGTCAGTAATGTACGCTGCTAGAGTTTCACCAGCCTTTTGATTTCTTGTGTAAAATATGTGTCTTTCCATTGTAATATTCGTTTGAGGGTTACACATATCTCTAAATTTACATTTTAAGCACTCAGGGTTTTCCTGCATTTCAGCCTGTATCACAGTATGCCAGTTTTCCCCCTCCCCTGCATACAGGGCAGGTGCATACACAAATAAGCATTCCTTCTCAATGTCTTCTGAACCTACTAAATTCAGAAGCATGAATGTCTTTGTACATGCGTCTTTATCAGAAAAAGCAGACTGTATGAAAATATCATATTCTTGTTCAAACACTCTCCAATTCTCAGCAATATTATTATCAAACACCAGCGGTTCAGGTCTGCAAAATCCCTCTGCCATCACAGCAAAATATGTTTATACATAAGCATAGACCAAGTGCTTGCAATCTCTTTGAAAAGGATTCACTTTGACACTGCAAACACTGTGAACATTCCAGAAACTTCGGACACCTCAAATAGCTTTAGTTAATGAGAAAAAGTAGTGAAAAAAGCAGCCATTTTAGCCCTTTTAGTTATTTTGAACACTTTCATATTTATTATGTAACAACCGCCAACATGTAAACAAGCGATATGAAACTGCACAAACCCTTCGGCCAGCAAATTACCAACTCCAAGTAGTGAAAACATTTTATTAAAATGCAGGCAGACACAACAAGATCCTCTAGTGCCTAGGCTTCACACAAGCCTTTACAGAGTATAATGTTACTTTCCATTGAAAACCCTTTTACACCTTTTAACACCACTCATTTTCAATTAAACAATTAAACAATTAAAATCTTAAAGTACACTCATAAAAAACTTTTCCAGTTACATTCCTTATTTAGCCCCCCAGGACAAAGAGTGCCATATTTTAAAATAAAAATAGATTCCTTCCTTAAGTTATATTTTATTCCTTCTGCTGTAAAAAATTCAGTCCTAAATTGTTCTAACACTGTGGCCTGTAAACCAGTCAGATCACCCATATGACACTTGTAAAAATGCTCTGCCATGGGACTCGTTTCCTTTCGTATTTATTTTGAATACTTTTATCAGTATGTTGCAATTTCAGACATTTCGTTTTTCTCAATAGTTATTTTGAACATTTTGAAAACTTGGCAAAGCATTCAGTTACTGAAAAATCATTTAAATGAATTTAAGTACCTTTGAATAATGGCTGACCTGTTTGCGAGTTCGTGCCTCATGACTTGTGTGCTGCTTCAACTTTGGATCCCTTTCTGGCTCCAGGTTGTTGTAGATAAGCCACTTCTGAGACCATGTTGTTTTAGATATGCCATTTCTGACACCATGTTGCTTGTTTCATGCATTCAAAAGAGACCATAAAGCACTGTATGGGTTCAAGATATTTATTGTGCATAAGCATTGTCAGGAACTGTAACTGAAACATGCATATTTAAGTTAACTGATTCACACATTACTTCAAACACACTCGCATGTGCATCTGAATTCATGCCTGCACTCACTCTGGCTGACTACAAAATGGCACAGTACATATATGCATGTGCTATCTAGCTACAGTGGCTCAAGAGGAACAATACACTCTGATCTACACTTTCTGCACAATAAACTCTACTTAAAGGAAGAAGGAATATACACCATAAGGCTATCTGCAAAACAGGAGGCTTTTGTGTACTTCTGCTTAACCCCTCATTTTTTTCTACAAGCAGTATCAGTAACAAAGTTTATATGCTTTTATTAAATTCCACTGTATTCCATTTCAGTATTTGATCATACCAAGTAAGTCATATAAGGCCAGATGGAACAACAACTGAGAGATCTGAGATGGAGACGTCCAGATTAAAACTTCCAGGCACCATTTTCTTTCACACTGCCTGCTGAATCAGTTAAAAGAACTGCATGTCAGATAACCCACAATGACAGTATATATACAAAGACAAAGCACTTACAGAATGTTTCTGTGCTAACAAAGAACATCCATTTTGCACAAAGCAGCAACTACCTTTAATAATTATAGTGAAAACTGGCAGAGCTTGTTGTAATACAAATGTCTGAGGTTATATATTGCTTCCTTGGAGTAAGAGGCTTTATTGTCTTGGGCAGTTGTTTCATTGCACAAACTTCTTTAGCAAAGGTCAGATTTGAGCTACTATTTGAGTAACTGATGCAGAAAGAGGAATCGGGCAATGCAGACTACAGAACTGTCTGATATGATTTCCTGATTTATAAAGTACATGTTAAAATAAATATGATTTACATTTATAGAAAATAGCAGAAACTCCAGGATGGACCCTATTTTGTAGCATTTCTGTGAACAAAATGTGCAGGACCCTTCATCTTCTGCTGTCATTCAGTTTGTTCACCTCTTTCATGTGTATTTTATCTGGCTCACTGCAAACTCTGGAGCCCTGTAGATTAAATGATATTTGCAATATTATGTGCCTATTTCCCCATACACTCATGTAAACACCTCTGGACAGCCCTACTAATACCAGATATGGTAATCTCTGGATCCTAGTGGGACATAAAAAAGTGGAAGATGTCTGAGCTTTGGCATACATGCTGTGATTATTTACTTCCAATAGCCTCAACTATCTCATCCAAAGCCCATCCTATACTAAATGGTCTTATATTTACAATGAGTCCCTTTCATATACTGTTCTGTTAGGTCTACTTATCTAATGCACAGATTACAAAAGTCTTACATGTTTATCCACGCATTTTTACTTTCTACACAAAATTATCTGATGAACGTTATTTCTATTTCTTCCAAGTTGGTGTAATCTTGGAGGTACTATAAAAGGGGATGTGGGGGCTGAGCCCTATTTTGGGCTGTGGTACATGGGAGCTGTGCAACCCCTGAAAAAAAAATAAGCAGAATATTAACTTGTTCTAGTATATTGTGACAGGCTATTGGGTGGTGATAAGATTGTTTATTATGGAAACAGACTGTAAATTACTCATCAGTCAGCCAAAGTAGGCTCATCATATCAGGCTGCTAATATGTCATCCAATAGTTTGCACCATGCCAGCATAAATGTATTCTAATGCTTTTAACCTTTTGGCTGGTAGCTTGTTTTGTACACTTTAGCCAAGCATGCAATCCACAATAGTTTAATCTATCCCAAAGCCAGCATTAATTACTATAGTGAACCTGTCTACCTCTCCTGTGCATATATAAATTATTTCTTTGTTAATACACTGCATAATAAATGGGTTGTTAAGAATCAAGTCATATGAATAGGTCAAAATTGCCACTACAAGAAAAAAGTAATTCTTGGGAAATTTCTTTTTGAAAAATGAGCTATGTCTAATAGGTTCTACACTAACTCCAAAATTGCACAAAACTAAGGAAAGGGGATGTTCCCTTGCACACCTGTTGACCTTTTCCTTAGCTGACCAAATGCAGTTGACCAAACTATATATATATATATATATATATATATATATATATATATATATATATATATACATGGATCTACTTTGTTTGTTCGAAAATACGTTATATCAAACAAACAAAGTAGATGCCCACTTCAGCGGAAGTACATTTCAATGAAAGTGCACTTTCGCTGAAGCCTAGTTGCCAGATCGGCTGACTGAAAAAAAAAACACAGAAAACATATTTTGCAAGCCCCCCTGCATCCCCTATATGGGGCTGTGCCCCCCCACACCCCCCTACTTAAACATACCAACTCTGAGATCACACTACAGTGATGGAAAAGGGAATATTCCCATTCTGTGCTGTATTGTGATCTCCGTACTTCATTTTTGAAGTTTTGGTACTTTGAACAACTGGTCTCGACCAAGTGGGTTTCGAAGTACTGAAACTTCGTACAAACGAAGTAGAATATATATATATATATATATATATATATATATATATATGAGTGTCACGTGTGTTTGGTCAACCGTTGCTTTCATTGACAGCCAAAAGTGTAGGGTTGTCTGTGCGAAAGTCTGGTTTATCGAATGGATTTGTACGAAATGGATACAGGGCTTTGCTGAAAAAGGTAAATGGGATGTATACTAGGTGCATTTGTGTTTGTGCAAATGTGTGTATGGGTTAGGGTGAGGTAAAGGGATAAGGTAAATGTGTGTGTGTGTGTGTGTGTGTGTTTGTGTGTGTGTGTGTGTGTGTGTGTGTGTGTGTGTGTGTGTGTGTGTGTGTGTGTGTGTGTGTGTGCAGTTGTGAGTATTTAGGGTTATGGTCAGGGTTAGGTTAGGGGATAGCTTATGTTTGTGTGTGTGTGTGTGTGTGTGTGTGTGTGTGTGTGTGTGTGTGTGTGTGTGTGTGTGTGTGTGTGTGTGTGTGTGTGTGTGTGTGTATGTGAGTAGTACGTGTCCAAGCTGTCTTGTGTAGAGGTAGTGTTATGTAAAGTTTTTTTTTTTTAAGTTAAGATGCATGTATGAGGTACTCTTAACTACAGGAAACAGGTTATCAACAGCTGAGAGATTTAATTCTCTGCACAAACTGCCAGACATCTGTTAATTCCCTTTGTTTTGTTCTTCATTCCCCTATTTGGGCCTGCTGCCCTGCTTTTAAAGCTTCTGTTGTTTGGTGCTGTAGCCAATCTGTTATCAGTATCCGATCCACTTTGGCCTTCAAACCTAGTCTGTCCATCCTCCCCTCCTGCTTCATAGCTGTTTATTTTTCTGTCATTGTTGCTTGTCTTCTGGTTCTTGAGTTGGCTAACTTATAAATCTTTCTGCTATGTCTCATATTAAGCAGAAAGTCTGTTGGAACACTGCCCTCCTCCAAAAAAAAAAAAAAACAATTACCCATTTCATTGATTGAACTAAGGATCTTACAGTAGCTTATGAGGAAAATAACATGGACTTATTCTCTATGTATTCCATAAAATGACTATTGTAGCACAGATAAAAAGAAACATTACCAAGCAACAAAATACATTACAAAAGAACTATAAAATTAATAGGACACAGTCTTAACAAACTATTTTCTTACCTCCTTCTATAAAAAGGCATTACTTCATAAATACATTCATTGCTTACAGTTTTTGTGCTGCTGTGATATACAGTATTTATATTTAATTTGTATCTTTTTGTGTATGCATGTGTGCTTCTATGTTGAACAAGCGTGTGTGTGTGTGTGTGTGTGTGTGTGTGTGTGTGTGTGCGTGCGCGCGCACGCGCGTGTGTGCGTGTGTGTTTCAGTGTGAAAATGTGAAAGTCTAACTGGACACCAATAATATTCTTAGAAAATCAGTTGTTAATACCACTGCTAGGGAGGTGGGTGATTATTATTTAGGTATGCTGTTTCCTCCTGTTACTGTACCACTTCTGAAAGTTCTTTCATCATGAAAGATATGAGGAATTCAATAAAGCCTACATGGAGTGATTTTCTGTGCAGGCATAGTGGCACAGAGCTTACAAGGAAGTAAGCAACCGTGCTATCCAGTAAACAGAGCAGAGGGTTGTGCACGAGCTTGCGGACATGGAAGTGTCCGTGGCATGCAAATCACCTCATAAGCAGGTGAATTGCATGCAAATGAGGGTGCTGCACTCATCCAGCAAGCAGATAGGAAGTCCTGCAGACTCCGTGTTGGTGTCGAAGTGTACACTGAAAATTTCCATGTGCAAGAAAGTAAAAATGGAACAGGGGCTGTAAAAGCCCATTTAGAAGGTCAGAACTTGCATAGTAAGCATAGGTATGTGAAAAACTATGCCCTGATGCCCTGTGTCCAAAAAATAATGCAAAATAATGTAATAAATTATTTTTTTAATACCCATATTACGTTTGCATGATGCGCAGCAGCGAGCAAACGTTCTGTTATGCAAAAAAAATTATTAAAAAGTATAAAAACTAAAAATAAGAAATATGTGAGAATAATGGATTATAGGGCCTGCGTGGAGTATGTACAATGGTAGAGTTCAGTGGTTGCTAAGGAGGTAGGCCCTGGAATAGAGAAGTATCCAGGTTGTGTGCAAGGATCTGTATGTAAATGAGCTGGGGTTATTGAATAGCAAAATGGGGTACTGTGTCCGCAGATAAAATCCGTGTTGGCGTCCACAGAAGAGCCAGCTGTCATCAAAGGGGGGTGTGTCACTATATGTTTAAGCTGATTGGAGCTCAGCAGCATCCATTTGCATAGCACGCTTCTCAGCTAAGTAGAGGTGTGTGTCCAGTGTTTTAGCTGGTATGAATTATGCTAAGCATGACTGTGCATGGGGGGATTTTTCCAGACTGCTGAGCAGTGTTTATACCAGCATCACGGGTTTGAGCGCTGGCCACAGTGCTTAGCAGGAAGGCAGTCTAGGAAAGTAAATCATGTATAAAATACTGATAATCCCTGTTCCACTTACACTGGGCCATTCAAACCCCCCAATGATGTACTTGGCAGGTGGAATGCACCATAGTTATCCAATCACACAGGCTGCATCTGCAGCAGAGCACTATAAAGTATACCTACACCTTACAATCTGATTTTCCCCCCATACTCTACACCATTGTTGTACAGACTTGTGAATTTTTCACTGACAGAATGCTAGGAGCTGTTGCTGCTCTACTACATCTGTATGTGCTAGAGGCTGAGGTCAGTGCTGATGCTGCCACTGGCAATAGGCCTAGACTGAGAAGGAGAAGAGTGTTCAAGCCCAGGGTAACCTTCCAGGAGCTACATGAGCTGGAGATTGTAGAGCTGTACAGGGTAGACAGGGACATACTACAAGAACTCACCAAGCTCTGCCTTCCTCAACTCAGACCCAGAGCCAACAGAGGGGAACCCATCCCAGTGGAAACAAAGGGGTCTCACAGGCATCTGCATGGCTGCCATGCAAACACATGCCAAAAAGCACATTTATTTACCCCGCACCCCTGAGGAGAGGGCCAGCAGTATGCATCTCTTCTGCCATGTAGCACACTACCCTGAGGTACTGGGTGCCATAGACTGCACTCATGTACACATTAAAGCACTGCCCAGTGAGGAGGGTAGAGTCTACGTCATCCGCAAAGGGTATCACTCCATCAACTGCCAGGTCATGTGCAATGCCCAGGGCATAATCATGAATGTGTCTGCTTGCAGCCCTGGCAGTTATCACAACTCACATAGCTGGCATGCATCACAGCTGTACCAGATGTTTGCCGGGGGGGGGAACATCTTGTATGGCCATCTAGTAGGAGATGCTGGTTATGCACTGGAACCAAGGATGATGACATCCATCAGAAATGCACACACACTTACCAAAGAATGCCATAATGAGGCACAAACTAGGAACATCATAGAGCATGTGTTAAGGTTGCTCAAGTTATGGTTCGGGTGCCTCGATATATCTGGTGGAGCCTTGCAGTACTCTCCAGCCACATGTGCACAGATGTTCACAGTATGTGCCATTCTACACAATATGATCCTGCAGAAATAGCTGCTGTAGGAGCATCACAGGGAAGGGACACACAGCCCCCCACCAGTGCCAAGGATCCCACAGCCACACCCACAGGAGGACGACCTGAGGCTATCCCTGTAGGCAGACGTAGGCATGCCTAGTAAGCCCTGGCCTTGGCAAAAAGGCAAAGCATAGCACATGCACTGACAACCTAGGGTCCTAGGGACTGGCACCTTACTTTGACTCGCACACATAGTAAAAAGGATGCCAGCCACACCACACAACCTGTAACTTACCATGTATTGGCTGTGTACTTTGTGCATCAGACAGAGTCAGCCCTGAAAAACAGGTATCTCAATTGCTGTGTGGACAAGGTAAGTCACTCTCCTTTACAAGAAATGTAAGGGGTACTAGACTACGGTAGCATATGCATGAACCTACTGCATTTATGCAAGGTAATAGAGTGGGCAAATGGGCTACTTGCAGTGAGCAAACAGCTGTGTGGGACAACAGGTACTCCATCCAGTAGTTGGATATGTTCAAGAGTTTAAAGTTTATAAAGGATTTGCACTGTAATGCGTATGGGCTGCAGTTTGATGGTTTACAGTGTGATAAAGTAGTGAATGTTTTTGATTTATGCTTATGCGGGGATAGTGATCAATTTATTAAGACATCCATCCACTGGAAATGTATGGATGGGAGCCAATTTTTGTATGGCACTACTTGCCATCCAGTACATACAATTCAAGCTCTTCCTTATGGAGAACTATTGAGGGTATGTAGAATTTGCAATAACTACTTAGATCTAGAAAAGGAAATAAGACAAACAATGGTGATATTTATACAAAGGGGATATAATAAAGAAATTTTGAATGTGGCAGTTAAACGGATTGGCTCTGCCCAATAAAGAGGTAATAAATCAAATAATGGGCTATTTAAAGCAGATGAAAAGGATAACATATTTTTTGTAACTACATATATTTCAAGTGATAAAGTGAAAGATGTTACTAATTATTGAGATTTTTTACAGAAAGACGTCTTGTTACAAAAAAATTATTAATAAGAAAGTGTGTATGTCCTATAAGAGAGGACAGAATTTAAATGATATGTTGCTTAGAGCATATTTTATTTTACCTGAAAATGGCCTTTTTAGATCTCCTAGGAGGTCTAGTGGAACAATGATATGTAATAATTGTAGTGTATGTAAACATATAGTCCCCACCTTTACTGTGATCAATAAAAGGAAATTTGATGTTAGTGGCTATTATGGGTTTAATACGGAGGGTATTATTTATTGCCTGAGGTGTCCCTGCAACCTTTTTTATATAGGACGGAGTAACAGAAAGTTTAAAATAAGGTTGCAGGAGCATATCGGGGATATAAAAAAGAAAAAAAACTGAAAGCTCTGTAGCCATGCATTTTTTGGATAAGCATAATGGGGATCATACTTTACTCCAGGCAACTATTCTGGAAAAAGTATTTGTGAAAATAGGAGATGAAGGTTTGATAAAAATATGTTGCTAACCAAAGAAGCAACATATATTTTAAAGTATAACACCCTCCATCCAAGAGGGCTTAACTTAGAACTAGATTGGAAATGTTTAATTTAATTGTTTTATTAGGTAACTGTGTATTGGATAACTGATTAATTGAGGGTCTTTTTATAGCGAAGGTTTTATGTAATGTGCATCACTTCATGAAGGCTGTTTGGCCATGGCGCTAAAGTGCAATAAACTAGTGGAATGGAGCTTGGTGTTGTTTCGTATTTATTTCCTTGGAGTTTCCTTGGTGTTTGCTGTGGTTTTGTACTCCATCCAGTAGTGACTGCCCCATAATATGCAGTAGGCCACAAGGCAGCAAAACTCACGACAGTATTTAAGGGAATTGCCAAACAGAGGGGTCATATGAGCACCTCTATCAGATCAGGATTATGTCAAATATTAATGCCCTATCAAGACATATATTGGACACTGATGCCACCCATGCCTTTAGAATTAGGGTCATAGAGAAGATGCACCCCAGTCATAGAGGTGGGGATATTAGGACTTATACTGAAGGTCAGGAAGTTAAATGGATTGTGAGGTTTAGGTCGGATCAATATCCTGGCCTAAATGACAAAGTATCTATTAAACTTTTTTTGAGGTCGAGAAGGCTTAAAATTAATTAGGAGTGTACTAGGTTTTTAAGTATATTTTATGCATATTTCTAATGCTTAAATGTGATATGTTATAGATGCAGTGTACATGTTTATGCATTTTATGCATGTATGTTTACATCCTTTATATACATACTGTTTTTTATATACATTGAATAGTATGAATTAGTTTAGTATATATTTTATACATTTATATGCATATTTATAGTATAGTTCTTATATGTCTATGCAATGGAGGTCTATCACTTTAAGAATGGAGAGATATGTGTTTTTTCCCGCCAAAGATGGTATTTAAACTTTTTTGTATTTTGTGAATGTCTATGGTCTGAAGAAGCCCTATCGGATGAAGACGCTAACCTCTGTCTGTGAATAAACCTGTTTTACGTTACAGTTTGGATGTGGTTTATCCTATACAGCTGTAATTCACTCCAGCATCCGTTTTTTAGATTTATCGTTGTTAATGGATTGGTTTTGGCTGCTGGATTGTTTACCCTGTGTGAGAACCTTCTTGGAGACTTCTTGAAGGCTGTTTGGCGGAGGCGCTAAAATGCAATAACTGGTGGAACGGAGCTTGGTGTTGTTTCGTATTTATTTCCTTGGAGTTTCCTTGCTGTTTGCTGGTGTTTTGTACTCCATCCAGTAGTGACTGCCCTATAATATGCATTAGGCCACAAGGCAGCAAAACTTATGACAGTATTTAAGGGAATTGCCAAATACAGGGGTTATATGACAGACGCACAACTGTCTGTGCTACAGTCCCCTACCTCCAGCACATCAGTGTTCACATACAACTGCAGTAACAGAGTATGTTTGCAAGGATATATCAGCAGACCATACAATCCCAGGGCTGTCCCAAACAATCTGGCTACATGTCCTATTTTCCACAACATGCAGGAGGTCAAAGTGTATATGTCTGTCTGCTGCTGATAGTGTGAGGAATTAAAAATCACTTTCTGGTGGCCGTTGTGGCTCAGTGGGCTAAGTACATTAGCATGGTTGATGGTGTTCATGGTTCAAAGCTGGCTGCACCTACAACTTTTGTATGTGAGCTACTCCTATGGTACGAGTCCCACACACTGTCAATAGTCACAATCTGTTACTGCAAGAAAGCTGGACAAAGCCAGAGACAATGGAAGGACAGAGGGCCAAACCTACAGACAGTAAACATGCTCTTTGTAACCGAGAAGGTGGCTAGTATAACATCATGTTGCAACAAGTCAAAGCAGCGGCAGGATGTAAAGGCCATCACTTAACCATATCAGTATGGACAACAATTCAGTGGGCTCCATTTAGTACTATACTACTGGAAAAACACAACTGTATGAGGAGCAGAGCAGACATACAGGGCAGAATGTACAGTCAGAGGTGTGAAGACTGTCACCCTGTGTGTAATGTGATACATCATGTACCCCAGTCACAGCATACCTACAACCACTTAGAGCAGGAAATCTGGACAAACCTATAAACAGTAGTGGGACAAAGGCCCAAATATAAGGAAAAGGTTTAACTAGTGGCCAGAGAAATGTAGAAAGTTCAGAGAATAACAGATCGTGCAGTAGCATGGATTTCCTGGTATGTATGGAGTCAGTAACTCAAAAGTCTGTCATCATTTCCTAACTTCAATCTGCAATGATTTGTCACTGATGTACGATAAAATCACAATGCTATGTAATACATACCATACATATGATGCAAAACTATGTACAGTCTATTACAATCTGTACAGTTGCTAGGTATGAGTCATATATTATGTTCAGCACACAGCCAGGGAATCCCTTGGACAAAATATCAGGGAGTCAAGGTACAAATACCAACTCCAAATAAAGGAATCCACTCGAAAATGAAAAAACGAGATCAACCACAGTGTAAGGGAGTAGACAATGAGGCAAAGACCACGAACTGGATACAGATGTAAAAGTAACTGTTTAATCCAAACAAGTACTCCGACTGAGCGCTTTCACCAGATACACTGGTTTCTTCAGAGTCATACAACCAGGGAGTGGTTGGACTGTTGAATCAGGTGCAGCAGCCAATTAGCTGCAACACACAAAATCCTGGACTGGAGTACAGGTAGATCTGGCCTGGAGCCACCCTGTAAGTACTGGCAATCACACTGGGCATGCTGCTACACTTAGCTAACTTGAGCCCATGTCTGATGCCTCATCTGCCTAAAGAACTGATATGTGAAAATATGTCTGTCCATACAGACAGCTATGTATACATCTGTCTCTCCCTATACCTGATCATCCTATCTATCATTCTGTGGCATACACACACACACACACACATATATATACATATATATATATATATATATATATATATATATATATATATCTTTATAGAGCTACACAAATGTGTAGAGTGATGTAGACCCTCCACATATATCTATATAACACTGTTACATACCACACACACAGCTGCACCTAAGTTGACATCCCTGTTTCATATATATATATATATATATATATATATATATATATATATATATATTTATAGACATATGTATATGTGTGTGTGGGGATGCACAAATGTCCACACCTACATGCAGAATGCTGAGGTTATCTGCACTTATACACATAACAGTTGTCTAATGGTAAAAGACCAAGGCCGCATAGCGATATAATCCATCCAACCACAGAACCCTGTGCCTGTGGAATGTCACGCTGTATACAGACAATGGAGCGCAGGTGTTGTAATGTGCAATGGCTTCAATGCAGGACTTGGACAGGTCATATTGTCACCGGCCAATTGTCCACCTAGCAAAGTGCAACCAGCCAGAACTGGCGATACTGGTAACTGTACACACATAGCAGGGGTATTAACAGGTATGCCACTGCTAGTACACTAGATACAATAACAGCACAAAGCAGGTTCACTCTGCAGGCCACACAGGCTGTGTAAGACAAGGCCAGTTTGTGTAGCGCACAGGTACTGTGGCTACAGCCACATGTACATCACATATAACCAGTGGCGCGTGCAATTAGTACTGTGAGCTGTAGTGTGCAATAGTAGGTAGGCAGGGGTTCTAATCTCACATCAGCCACTTTTGTGTGTGTGTGTGTGTGTGTGTGTGTGTGTGTGTGTGTGTGTGTGTGTGTGTGTGTGTGTGTGTAGATATTTCCCTTATAGTGGTACAGACATGCCCATCTGGCCTATTTCTGTGCAATGGCCAATCATTTTATGGCCCTGTGACTAGCGTCCTCCTCAACACTTTGTCTCCTTGTCAACACCAGCTGATGCCATATACCCTAACAGCACTGGCTGACAATGACAAAACAGATAAGCTCCATGGTGGATGAGATAAATACTTAGTGCTATAGTGTATACTAATAGGTAGGAGTTATAATTTCCAAAATGGTGACTGTGCGTGTGTGTGTGTGTGTGTGTGTGTGTGTGTGTGTGTGTGTGTGTGTGTGTGTGTGTGTGTGTGTGTGTGTGTCTGCAGTAAGTGGGGGCTATTGTGTTTCACTTCATTGATATTCAGTGTTAAACTCTTAGCCTAGAGGGTTTCTCTGTATTTATAAGTGTTAATCACATATCTTTGAATTTATTACTGTGCAATGTCTGAGTTGTTTGGATTTTGCTACATACCTACTATCAACTGCATTATTAGCTGAGTTTTGTACAAACTTGCAGTGTTAAAGATTATACTGCATTTTATTTTTCTATTTAATTGTTTCTTTGAATATTGTGGTCTGTGTCTCTCTGTAGTTATTTATTTTTCTGTTTAATTGTTTCATAGAATACTGTAGTCTGTTCAATATCTGAGTTGTTTGACTTCTGCTACATACCTACAATTAATTGCATTACTAGCTGAGTTAAGTACAAACTTGCAGTGTTAAAGATTGTACTGGATTTTATTTTTCTGTCTATTTAATTGTTTCATTCAATATTGTGGTCTGTGTCGCTCTGTAGTTATTTATTTTTCTATTTAATTGTTTCATACAATGCTGTGGTCTCTCTCTCTCTCTGCAGTAAGTGGGGGCTATTGTGTTTAACTTCATGGATATTCAATGTTAAACTCTTAGCCTAGAGGGTTTCTCTGTATTTATCTGAGTTGTTTGGCTTCTGCTACATACCTACAATCAACTGCATTACTAGCTGAGTTAAATACAAACTTGCAGTGTTAAAGATTGTACTGCATTTTTTTCTGTCTATTTAATTGTTTAATTGAATATTGTGGTCTGTGTCTCTCTGTAATTATTTATTTTTCTATTTAATTGTTTCATAGAATACTGTGCTCTCTCTCTTTCTCTCTTTCTCTGCAGTAAGTGGGTGCTATTGTGTTTCACTTCATTAATATTCAGTGTTAATCTCTTAGCCTAGAGGGTTTCTCTATATTTATAAGTGTTAGTCACATATCTTTGAATTTATTACTGCTTAATATCTGAGTTGTTTGGCTTCTGCTACATACCTATAATCAACTGCATTACTAGCTGAGTTAAGTACAAACTTGCAGTGTTAAAGATTGTACTGCATTTTATTTTTCTGTATATTTAATTGTTTGATTGAATATTGTGGTCTGTGTCTCTCTGTAGTTATTTATTTTTCTATTTAATTGTTTCATAGAATACTGTGGTTTCTCTCTCTCTGCAGTTAGTTTCCCGCCCTCCCTCCCTTTTCTTGTTCTGGTATTCATCTTGGTGGCTTTGGAATTGCCTGCCCCTCCTGTAAATTTGTGTTTGAACACCTCTCCTGGGTCTATCTCATTTGCTCACTCAACTGAGTACAGTGAGATCATATTTTGACTTCAGACATTCCTATGAGTCCCATCTGTTCAGCTCTATCCCAGCTCTGTTCCAGTCTAGTGTTACTAGCTCATACTACCTAATACAGAGAGAACATTTGTGAAGGGCAAGCCACTTAGGTCCTTAATTTTGAATTATCTTCTGTTTCTCCTTTCTCCCTTTCCACTTTCCAAAAAAAAAAAAAAAATTCTAAGCTTGTTTCCTGCATTTCCTGTAAGTAGTCTAGTTCAGATACAGATTTTCTGTAACCAGGACTGTATGCAAGCTTCTGAGCCCCAAAAGGCTTTCTGTGTTAGAGGAAATCCTTCTAGCTTATCAGAGGGAGTGGTAAGCACTAGGTAGCTTATCTACCACAAGAGTGGTTTCTGGCCCAGAAATTGTAGTTTATTGGCCATTTGGCAGTTTTTCCATCGTTTTCAACTTACTGGTTTAAAAGCCCACATTTGCGATTGTTTCCCATCTTTCCTGTAACTAGTCTAGTCCAGATACATATTTGCTGTATCCAGGACTGTTTGTAAGCTTCTGAGCCCCCCAAGCCTTTTTGTGTTGGAGGGAAGCCTTCTAGCTTATCAGTGGGAGTAATAAGCACTGGGTAGCCTATCTACCCCAAGATCCAGGTACAGATTCTTAGTTTTAGCACTTGAATTTGCTTATTCGTGCTCAGCACTTGTTCAGAACTTGTTGTTAGCAATAAATAAGCTACAAATTACTACAACACTGAACCTTCCTCTTTACCTGGAGGAAAACAGTTTTTGTACTTAGTTTCCTCACTTGCTCAGAGAAAAACAGCTCTTATACTCACTTTCCTCACTTGTCTAGAGGAAAGTAGTTTTTTATTCAGGCATGTCCAAGGGTCAGCTCCCAGTGTTCTCTCCTGTCTATCTGATGAATCTGGACATTTTGGGGCAATGTAGCAATTGCCTCATGTACACAGACAACCCTCTCCTCCTACCACCCAACCACCACAACCTGTGAGATATGCACTTATCTAGCCAAACGGGAGGTAAAGTTCTCTCCAACCAAGACTGAACTTGACAGTCAAGAGGAGAAGGTAAACACTTGCACCATACCACACTCATCACATAAGTCCCACTAAACCTACACCACCAAAATCCACACATAGAAACACAAAAACATTCGTGGAGGATCTCAGTAATAAACTGTTCAAGCAACAGAGACCTCCAAAGCAGAAATGCAAGCAACCTCCACCCCCTAACAGAACCCAAATGACACAGAGCCCACAGACTCAGTGTGCCAATAAACCACAGCCCATAAGGCAAAACAACGCACCCAACACACTAGTCATAGGTGGTTCTATAGTCAGGCACACTGATGTCCCATTGACCAGGCTAAACAAGGAGAAGGTTACTGTCAGCTGCCTGTCAGGTGCCAGAATCCACCACATAACCCACACACTCAGGTCACTCCACAACAAGTACAAATATGACAACAACCTGAGATGTACCTCCCTGGACTACATGAAAAGAGACATGGAAGAGCTCTCCGATCTTGTAGCCCAGGCAGGTATGGCCCTAGCCCTGAGTAGCATCCTGCCATCACCCAGAATAATACTGTAGTACAAGGACAAAATGATTGACTTCAACAATTGGCTAAGCTTCTGGTGTCATTCTAACGGGATCCAGTATCTGGCTGCCTGGGACAACATGGTCGACAGACCATGATGATTTGCCAGAGATGGCCTGCACCTGTCGCCCTTGGGATTCCGGATACTGACTAAGGCTCTTGCCATCCCTATAGTGCCTTTTTTAGGCAAGGTTCAAATGACAAATTCACCACTGTAACAGGTACAAGCAAACAAAATCTGAAGGTAATGCTACTCAGTGCTAGAAGTCTAAACCTCAAAATGCACTCAATCAAGGCACTCTTTAAAATGGAGAACACTGACATCTGTGCAGTGACAGAGACCTGGTTCAAGGCTCCAGAGAGCACCCCTGCATTACCAGGCTATAATTAATACCACACCTTTCGGCCATTTAACCTGGACTGAAACACTAAAGGTGGAGGTGTGTCCATATTCATTAAGGATATCCACACCTCCAGGCTAGTTACGCAGCATAATACATCCGAGGTTATCCAAGTGCAACTAACTCTGGGCAAGACCACAATATAAATTGTAGCTTGCTACACATCCCCCTCCATGCCCCAGGATTTCCACTGCTCATTTCTTGATACACTGGAAAATATTAGGGTACAACCTAACACCCTAATAATGGGCGATTTCAACTACTCCACCATTAACTGGGAAAACTACTCATGTACCAACTTTTGTGCTCAACGTTTTCTGGAATTCATAAATTCCAATGCCTTGGATCAACTTATCCACACCCCCACCAGGGGCAGCAATATCCTGGATCTTGTCATTACCAACATGGGCAACCAGTGTTCCACACCAGAGGTCAATTCCTCATTGGTCAGATCCGACCACAAGCTAATCACCCTAGACATCCGCATCCCACCCCCATCCCCCCATTAGGGAAGCCACCGTAAAAAATTTCTCCAAAGCCAACTTCATGCTTTTTAAGACAGAAGTGGCAAACTTCACGACACCCATGCTGACGGACTATAGAGGTACGACTGCTGAATCCTATACAAATGCACTTTATAAGCACTTACACGAGTGCATGGATCGTGCAATCCCTAACAGAACCAAGATGCTATCCTCCAAAAAAAGGAAGCCAATCTGGTAGTCCCCTGCCATAAACAAATTCTACAACAGAAGAAAGAAACTGTTGCAAAAAAGAGTAAAATCCCATGATTGGAAGAACTCCCTGGTCAGCCTCAGTAAGAAGCTGAGATCCCTCATAAAATCCTCCAAAGCTAGTTATGAAAACAAAATTGCCACTGATTCTAAAGACAACCACAAAGCATTCTATAGCTATGTCAAGAATCTCAATGGCAACACTCAGAACTGCTCTGAGTTACAGCACAACGGCACTAAATATACAGAACCAACTGATATTGCCAACATCCTGGCAGATAGGTTGAGTGCTAACTTTACCCCATCTCACCCCCTAAAGGCCCATCTCTATACAGGAAGAATGCAGAGTCCCTGTAATCACATCTATGCAGGTAAAAGCTGCACTCTCTAAAACCAAAAATGCAGCATCCATGGGACTGGACAACATCTCAGGCTGCGTTTTACACGAACTTCAGAACGAACTGGCTCCCCACCTAATCACCATGTTCAATCAAAGTCTTACGTCAGGCATTGTGCCCCCTGAATGGCGTACAGCAACAGTTATCCCATTCCATAAAGGGGGAGCCACCACTGATCCTGGGAACTATCGTCCTATTAGCCTGATGAGCCTAGTCTGCAAGGCCATAGAACATAACCTCATGTAACTCATAAACAAAGACAGTGATAACATCCAAATTCTGGGCCCCACCCAGTTCGGGTTTATGAATGCAGATCATGCCTTCTGAACCTGATCGACTTCTTTGAGGCAGTCACCAAAGCCATAGATGAGGGTAAGGTGGTTCACACAGCCTATCTTGACCTCACCAAGGCTTTTGACAACATCTCCCATTCTGGAATTATAGCTAAACTCACTAAACTAGGTATAAATCCCTACGTCACAAGATGGGCTGCCAACTGGCTCACTGACAGAACCCACACTGTAAAAGTTGCAGACTCCAAATCTGACTTCAAACCAGTGACCTCTCCTGTTTGGTATCTACTTCTATGAAGTACAGGCTAACACAGAAGGCCTCTGGTTAATGAAGTTCGCAGTTGACTACAAACGAGGAGCCATAGTCGAGTCCCCAAATGATGTGGACATCCTACAGAAGGGCCTCACTGAGACAGATGCCTGGTGTCAGAGGCATGGCCTTAAGCTCAATGCCAAAAAGTGCATTGTCATCTCTTTTGGTAAAAACTCTGTACCCATGAACTATCACATAGGCGGTAGTCTACTTAACACTGAATGTGTGATAAGAGACCTTGGGACACAGTTGGACAGTAGTCTCTCCTTTGATAATCACATCGCTACAGTAGTCAGGAAATCCTTCTAGGTAGCACACCTCATCACAAAAGGTTTCTCATCCAGGAAAAAAGAGGTAATTGTTCCCCTCTACTCATCACTCATTAGACCCATTATAGAGTACAACACCCCTTTTAGTATGTACCTCACAAGACAGCTACAACAGCTGGAAAGGCCGCAGAAATACCTCACAAAGAGGATTACAGGCCTCAAACAGATGCCCTACACAGACAATCTCAAAAAACTCCAGCTTTACTTTGTCATATATCGCCTACTCAGAGGTGATCTCTGCCTAACATACAAAGCTATGTCAAACCCAGAGCTGTTGGACATGCTCCACTTAAAGAAATCCCAATCCCTCTGAGCTACATGCTCTAGGGACCTAAACCTTGTCACCACAATAAACAGAACATGCTGGAGGGATAGATTCCTGTCCCTGAGACTTCCCATACTCTGGAACAAACTACCTATCTATATCAAACAAAGCTCCTCATTAGCACTCTTTAAGAAAAATCTTGATGATTGGATGGGAGATAGGAAATTCACCCTGGGATCACTTCTGTGGCTCTGCTCGACAGGAGCACAGGAAAATAATTTTCTTGGGTTGCAAAAGCCAGGGTACCATTTGGCTAGGCTTATATAGGCCCTAGGGCCAATAGCCTAGTACCTACCTATGAATCTATGAACCTATGAGTGGAGGAGCTCCCTGTTCAGCCTCAGTAAGAAGCTGAGATCCCTTATAAGATCCTCCAAAGCTAGCTACAAAAACAAAATCGCCACTGATTCTAAGGGCAACCACAAAGCATTCTATAGCTATGTCAAGAATCTAAATGGCAACACCCAGATGTGCTCTGAGTTACAGCACAACAGCACGAAAATTACAGAACCAACTGATATTGCCAACATCCTGGCAGATAGGTTGAGTGCTAACTTTAACCCTCCCTCATCTCCTAAAGGGCCCATATCTATACAGGAAGAATGCAGGGTCCCTGTAATCACATCTATGCAGGTAAAAGCTGCACTCTCTAAAACCAAAAATGCAGCATCCATGGGACTGGACATCTCAGGCTGCGTTTTACATGAACTTCAGAATGAACTGGCTCCCCACCTAATCACCATGTTCAATCAAAGTCTCACGTCAGGCTTTGTGCCCCCTGAATGGCGTACAGCAACAGTTATCCCACTCCATAAAGGGGGAGCCACCACTGATCCTGGGAACTATCATCCTATTAGCCTGATGAGCCTGGTCTGCAAGGCCATAGAACATAACCTCATGGAACTCATAAACAAAGACAGTGATAACATCCAAATTCTGGGCCCCACCCAGTTCGGGTTTATGAATGCAGATCATGCCTTCTGAACCTGATCGACTTCTTTGAGGCAGTCACCAAAGCCGTAGATGAGGGTAAGGTGGTTCACACAGCCTATCTTGACCTCACCAAGGCTTTTGACAACATCTCCCATTCTGGAATTATAGCTAAACTCGCTAAAATAGGTATAAATCCCTACGTCACAAGATGGGTTGCCAACTGGCTCACTGACAGAACCCACACTGTAAAAGTTGCAGACTCCAAATCTGACTTCAAACCAGTGACCTCTCCTGTTTGGTATCTACTTCTATGAAGTACAGGCTAACACAGAAGGCCTCTGGTTAATGAAGTTCGCAGCTGACTGCAAACGAGGAGCCATAGTCGAGTCCCCAAATGATGTGGACATCCTACAGAAGGGCCTCACTGAGACAGATGCCTGGTGTCAGAGGCATGGCCTTAAGCTCAATGCCAAAAAGTGCATTGTCATCCCCTTTGGTAAAAACTCTGTACCCATGAACTACTACATAAACAACAGTCTACTTAATGCCGAATGTGTGATAAGAGACCTTGGGACCCAGGAAGACAGTAGTCTCTCCTTTGATAATCACATCGCCACAGTAGTCAGGAATTCCTTTGTGGCCAAGAGTGGTTGTTCTGCTGCAGGCCATCTACTGGTGGCAGCACAGTCCCTGGCCACAATGGCAGCCCTTTGCCTTGCAACATCGACCATATCTGTGGCCCGGTGTCAGACCTGCTCATAGATTCTGTCCTGTAGGCCTACTTGGTTGGCTGCTGTGATTAGGTCAGCCCACAGTGCTGTACGCTGGTCATGGTGCTGGCAAGTCCTGGACAGCAGAATGTTGTGATGCAGTCTGAGTCCATCCAGGATGGCATTATTTTCAGCCTCTGAAAATGGCAGTTGCCTCTTTCGATACATCCTTTCTGAAAGTGAACAAGAGGGGAACACATCACAGGACCAGATAATTAATATCCACTATGTACAGACCCTGTACATACAAATTGGCATGAACTATCCACTGCTATCTCCCATGCCATACCCTGCAGTCTACCAACAAACTATGTATGTTGCTATCACCAACATAGTAGCAATACCGGTTATGTTCCTGTGTGCCGTGACAGAATGTGCTGTATGTCTCCACACTCATCAATCCCATCTACTGTGGTGTGTCCCCTGTGGGCAAAGTCCCACAACTATGCCCTACGGCCACTGTCAGACACATATGTGTGTGTTATCACAAGTATATGGGGACAGTCCAGCAAAATCAGTGTGCCACAATGACAGACAGCAATACAAACCTGCTGTAGTATATCCTCCCTATAGGCGTCATACTTCTCCAGTACAAAGATGTTTGCCAAATGTGTACGTGAGCCTGATATATATGTGGTCCTTTTGGCACAAACTTGTGGATGTCTGGCAAGTGGTTGTCCAATAATTGATGGTTGTTCTCAGAATATAGAGAATTTGGCTGTCACACACTAGAACCCTCAGAAAACATTTATGCTACAGTAATATCTGTTACTCTATTCATACTCTAACTTTGTATGACCAGTATGTACACTCTGTTGCTGAGGTTTGGCCTGTGTCACCCCAGTAATAATAGCTATGACCTGACTTCCTGCTGTAGGGGGTTGCCAGGGATGTTAGCCATAGCTCTCAAGCAATGACATATGAATGTCGACTAAACTGTGACCAAGCCAGAGTACATCAGGGACAGTCAAGGACACCTTTACAATATCTGAACTATTCCTGTGTGACTTTCACAGATTGAGAGGAGCTGCATAACAGTACATCATGTGATATGGCAGCTCTGTCCACCCTTACTTACTGTCAATATGTCTAACACATAATCCAGTAGAATTCTTACAGGAGTCGACCACTGTAGGAGGGAGCGAGAGGGCCACAGCTGTGATGTAATTCACAGCAGGCACAGTTGAGAGGCATGCCTGTAGCTTTTGGACAGGACAGCATCAACTACATGTCATTCCCATGTACTACAGGCCTACTGTTGTAATCCCTATTCCCCATAATTGCATCCTCCCATATGCATCCCATTATATGGAGACTTCTATTACATACCTGGCAGAGTGATATAATCCTTTTGTGAAGAAATCCTCAAGAAAAATGTTTGGTAAATTGCAGTCTGTCTTGGTAAAGCAAGTTACAGACCTGTTTCCCATAGGCAGTTGCTTGCCTTTTGTAGGTAATGCTCATTAACAGGTAATTTCCTGCGCACCAATCCATGGCTCAGACTTGTTAATTGCATCCAGAACAGCTGGGTTGCAGTTTCATTACCCAATGACATGGCACAACAGTGCAATGTTTAAGGCCTTCATGAAGGCCTTGGCCCCTTTCTTAGTCTGTGAGATTGCCATTAGTGATATATGGAGACCTCAGCATTGCACAGGGTAGGTATAAATACTGTCCACTGTTGAGATTTATGAGGTATGTTCACAGTTTTGCATGCTATGTTTGGCCATTGTCAAATGTCTTTATGATTATCTTGCAGTTCAATATTAAACACTGTGGGCTGAGGTGAGTCAGGGGGAAGAGACACGTGAGTGTCAGATGTCATACCCATCAGAATATGTATGCTGCTGCAGTAGCTGCTGGTCTATCAGCTCTGTATGTTTGTAGGGGCAGACTGTGACACATGTCCCTGTCGCTTGACTTTTGCCCCCCACCCCTTTATGTATGGGTGTTGTGTGGATCCCTTGATCTAGGGGATTATGAGGTATTGATAGATCTGTAGCAGGTAGCGTAACATACAGATGCATATTTTACAGCCTGCAGCTGCTGCTTTTTGCCTAGGACTCATAGTGAGGAGTGTGAACATGTTGGAGGGCAGCAAGCTATATGTGTCACTTAGGGAGCAGTGTCAGCTCTGTCATTACAGCAGAGCCAGGTTGAGGGTACCCATAACAGTCCAGTCAAGTCATGTGCTTACGGTACATCTGTTAGGTAACAGTGCCAATCAGAGAGTAGTAGGTGACATATAGGTAGGCTATATGAATATGGGCAGTGTGTCCCTACCTACAGGCCTTTGACTTGCTAATATGGGTAGCAGTTAATTCAGTAGCAGCAACCTGTTTTGGTCAAAATTGCATGATTCAGTCATTATTTGATGTTTTCAGAAGAATGTAATTGAAGTGCAACTCACTGGATTCAAACCCAGAACTGTGGGTGGCAAAGTGTACTGTATGCATGACATTTAACAGACTGAGCTACTGAGTCACTGCTGCAGCAGGTGTATTTGCAAGATATATGTGCATGCATGCAGTCTGTGACACAGGAATTGCATTAGCATGTGTTTTCTGATTGGTATGAGGTGTGTCAATATTTTCTAACCTCAGTCTTTAATAACTTTAATGACTTGCCATTCATTAGCAGACAGATATGTTTCTGTGAAACCAGGCCCAAACTAGGGGGCACAACTGTGGAAATTCTGTAACAGTCTGTACAGTTGACAGCTATACCTGCTATCCTAGGCCTCATGTACATTCCTTCATTTGTAGTTGGCTGTGTACTGGTGTAATGTCTGCATCACAGTCCCAAATACACTTCCAATTTCCCCATTATATGTACTTGCAGTGTGTCAGTGGCAATCAGGATATGTCGGTGGAAACGCCTGTTTTAATTCAGAGCTGAGTGGCCTAGTAAGCTAATGCACTGTGCTGTAGTTGACAGGGGCCTGGGTTTGAGATGTGGCAAGGGTGATTATTTTGTAGATGCAACTAACACTGTCAGAAACACATACGATGATTAAGGCACTTTTAAGCAGTTTTTAGCAGGTTTGCGTGGGTTTGTGTGGTGCGACACGTCTCTTAGCTCCTCTTAAACCCATGGTAAAAATATAAAAAGAAAAAAGGGGTGCTAGGAATGTGGTGAAATGGGGACAAGCAAGGGGGGACATACTGAAAGGCAGGTAGGGATGTGCATGACATGTGTAGGAAAGGACCATAGCTACCCAGTCGAGCTGTGGTGTTGAGGTATTTCAGTGTGTATAGGTTAGTAATGAACAAACCACTTAGTTACTTATAACAGCATGCCAGAACATTGCAAATAACCCAGTAACATAACATTGCATAGTATATGGAACACAACAATAAGTAAGATAACAGTCAGTATAGTAACAGCATGCCAGTAACTGTTACGGCATAAGGCTAGCAACTTAGGTAATTTACAAGATATATTAGCATGCAACCATTGAAATATATAGCAAGAGTAAAACACAAGGCCCAACATAACATTTAGGGAATAACATATGTTAATACTAAACCATAATCAATGTATAAAAATAATAAATTACGATGAAGATAAGGGGTAGAGGGAGAGAGAAATACAGTTCATTAATACCAGTATAGGCTATATAGTTTGCAACAGTACTGTAATATACTCTACAGGTCTGCCCTTCCTTTATGTATAACAGTGCCCTATAGATGCTGTAGCATGTACATACCTCTCAAGCTATCCGCATGGGACAGTATGGGCCAAGCAGTAACACCTGCAGGTACACAACTACAGAGGACTATTACATGTCAGGTGGACTTATATAACTACCAAGGTGTACAGTGGACTGATGTAGTGGTACTAAGCTATTGACATTATCATGTCGATGATAGATCTGTGACAGAGGGATTAAGCAACAGTGATTACAGTCTGTGTAAGCATGACACTTGAGAGACATGTATTGTGTACAGTACAGAGAGTATACCGCTATCATGCCATTCTTGACAGGCATGAGGTTAGACCATCAGCAAATGTTCACAGACACACCAAGCATACAGCCATACCAAGATTACACATTTTATTTAATGTATTAACTTTTATTAGTATTGTACTTGTTGACTTTATTTTATTATGTCTTATTACATTCTGATCAATGCTGTTAACACTCTGTTACATCTGAACACACAAATTATTAACCCATGATAAGGACTACTGCACCCATTTACCTGTAAGTCCTGTAGGGAGAACATCTGTTAACAATACATAACTGATTCAGTAATATTTACTAGTACCTGTCACTGGATTTGAACCCTGGTCTGTGTGTGTGACAGAATGACCATCACAGACAGCATTTAACAAACTGAGCTACTGAGCCAGTGTTGACTATTGACTGACTAATAGTTGCCTAGAGCTCACCTGGAAACAACATATGACCTGGTATTAATAGTACACTTTTATACAAGACTACAGTGACACTTGAACACACATGCATGAGATTCATGCATGACAGAGATAGGTTCATAGGTTCATAGGTTCATACTAGGCTATCTGCCCGAGGGCATTTACAAGCCTTGCCCATAGTTTTGCGGCTTACGCCACCCCTTTAGTATGGGGAACTATACCCATTATTTTGCTGTGCCTCTGTTGAGCAGTGACACTGAGGTAATCCCTGGGGTATATCTGCGATCTCCCATCCATTGGTCAAGATTTCTCTTGAACAAGGCCAGCGGAGTGCTCTGCCTCACATATACGATTTTGTTCCACAGCATAGGGAGTCTTTGGGTGATGAATCTATCCCTCCAGCCGCCTATTAATAGCCGTGTGTCGAGTTTAAGTCTCCCGCCCTTGTGGCTCTGGGATCTAGATTTTTGAGGTGAAGCATATTCATCAAATCTGGGTTTGACATGGCCTTGTATGTTAGGCAAAGATCACCTCTGAGCAAGCGGTGGCGACTGAATAGAGCTGGAGTTCTTTCAGTCGGGCAGCATAGGACAGATGTTTGAGACCCTTTATCCTTTTGGTGAGGAACTTTGCGGCCTCTCCAGCTGCTGCAAGTCGGGTCAGATACATTCGAATGGGGCATTGTACTCAATCATTGGTCTGATGAGTGATGAGTATAGGGAGACTATGACCTCACTTGATCTAGATGAGAATCCCTTCATGATAAGGGTGGCAATGTAGAAGGTCTTCCTAACTACTTTAGCTACATGGGTGTCGAATGACAGACTACTATCAACCTGGGTCCCCAGGTCCCTGATAACTTCTTCTGTGCTCAGTGGATTGCCACCTATTTGGTAGCTAGGGGTAACCTTGTTTTTCCGAAGGGTATGACTATGCATTTGTGGCATTTAACTTTAGGCCATGGCTCTGGCACCAGTTATCCGTTTCTGTGAGACCCTTCTGAAGGATATCTGTGTCAGATGTGTTTCCTACTATGGCGCCCAGTTTGCAGTCATCTGCAAACTTTGTCAGCCATAGCCCCTCTGTGTTTGCTTGTACTTGGAAAAGTAGATGCCAAACAAGAGTGGGCCCAGGACTGAGCCCTGTGGTACACCACTTGTGACAGGCTTTGAGTCTGACATGGCGCCAGCAACTCTGACCCTGTGGGTTCTGTCACTCAGCCAGTTTGCAACCCATCTTGTGATGTATGGGTTAATATTTAAGCTTATGAGTTTTTCAATGATACCCGAGTGGGGTATTGTATCGAAGGCCTTAGCCAGATCGAGGTAGGCTGTATGGACTGCCTTTCCCTCATCAATGGCTTTGGTGACTGTTTGAAAAAGTCAACCAAGTTTAGAAGGCATGATCTGCCTTTCACAAAGCCAAACTGGGATGGATCCAAAGTCTGCAAGTTCCCTATGTCTTTATTTATGAGGTCCATTATGATCCTCTCCATGGCTTTGCAGATAAGGCTTGTCAAGCTAATGGGCCGGTAATTTCCAGGGTCGGTGGAGGCACCGCCTTTGTGAAGTGGGACCACAGTTGCAGTGCCACTCCTGGGAGTGCGATCCAGAGGTACGACTATGATTAAACAGCTGTCCTAGCTGCGGGTTTAATTCCTCATTGAGTTCGTGGAGCACACAGCCGGGGACACCATCAGGTCCCATGGATGCTGTGTTTTTTGCTTTGGAGAGAGCAGTTCTCACTGCTACTAGGTAAACTGTACATTAATACATGGAATGCAGGTGTACACAATAAACTCTTAGTGGGTGGGAATATCTGTGACATGTCCATACCACATCAGACTATTGGGTTGGCTATCTGACCCATATACAGTTGCAGATAGTATATTTGCAGTCTACAGCTATTACAGTTTCATACTTGCCTTCAGCACCGTACCTCTGACCAGGAGAGCATATAGCTGAAATGCAATGGTTAACACATGACAATTCTGATATACGCAATCTTCCTTGGATGTTCCTGGTATTGCTTCCTATGTTAGTGCAGAACAAATGTTATTATGCATATATGTTGCACTACAGCTCTAAACCTGCAGTTAAGCATAACACTCTTGGTAAATGAACAAAAATACAGGAATAGCTATGGAAAAACCAGGCAACTGTGTAAAAGATCATTACTAGCGCTTTTGCCCAAATAAATAAATGAATTTCTTCAGATACATCTTACCAAAGAAGACACAGTTTAAATACATCAACCAATTACCAATTTTCAATAAAACAATTATTCCATTAACCCCCCCAAAAAAAATCGTGAATAACAAATTTTTCTTCTTCCAACCAAAAATCCCCTCTGAATATTAAGATCTGATTTACCAAAATGTCTTAATACAAAATATTAGCAAATGTTAAAAATATATATAAAATTACAAAAAACAAACAAGTAAACTATCTGTCCAAACTCTTATCTTGAGTAAACAAGATATAGAACACATAGCATTAAGGCCTGGCCATTTAAAGGCAATAAGCCTTACTTGCCATAAAAGTTCTTTTTTTTCCAAAAATAGTTTGGAGGGTCCACCTTTGGGTCCTAAAGCTACTTTATCAATGGCCATATATCTAAAACTATGTCCACAGTATTCCCAAACATGTTTTGCTAGAGCATTACTTTCCTGACTTTTTTTAAATAGCATAGTCATGTTTGTAAATTCTTTCTCTCAATCTACAGTCAGTCTTTCCCACGTAGAAAGCCATGCAAAGATGACAGGTACCCAGGTAAACCACCACCTTACTATTACAATCAAATTTGTGTTTAATCTTATACACACATCCACCTATTTGAAAACTTTTACCTTTTAAAATTTTTGGACAATATAAACATCTACCACACCTATTCATGCTTAGATTCCTCTCAAGTGGAACCTTATTCAGGTTCTCTAACATAGATTTAAAATTAGTACCCTTTCTAAACACCATAGTGAAAGATGTACCTATTCTTTCCCTTGTATGTCTTTCCTCCATCAAGATGGTCCAATTCGTAAACAAAATGTTATGGATACTCCTGTGATCCATGCTAAACTGTGTAATGAATTGTGGTAAATTTAAAACTTCAGAAGTTTTGTTATGACTTACTATTCCATTAGCATCCAAACTCAACTCAAGTTCATGTGTGAACCTCTCACCTCCAAATATTGGAGAGAAATAACCCCTAGTTATTTTTAATATTGCTTCTTTTTTCAAGTTGTCCAACAAATCAAGGGGGTGCCTCCTCCTTTTAAACATGGAATACAGTAGGTTACATTCATCCTGAAAATGTTCATCCAGGGTAGTCATCCTTGCAGCTCTAACAAGCTTCCCTTTTACAAACAACATTTTCTGATGTATGGGGTGGGCACTGGAAAAATGTAAAAAACTATTGGAATAGGTTTTCTTCTTATGGATTCTTGATGAGTGCTACCCATTAATAACATCCTTCTCCAAATAAACATCCAAAATGAAATTCCAATCATACTAAACTCACTAGTAAATTTCAAAAATGTGGTAGTCCCATCAATGTATTCAATAAAGTTCTTAAAATTAGTATCATCCACCTTTCCATAGGATGAATAAATCATAAAAATAACACAAATACAAAATGATGTTAGCTGAAAAAATACTGCTAAGAACAAACTTTGGCTCCCAAGTTGCAGTAAATAAATTGGCAAAGACTGCTCCAAAAGGAGACCCCACTGCTACCCCACATGTTTGCAAATACAATTCCCCCTCAAAACAGAAAACAGTATTAGTTAGCAGTTAGCACTATTTCAAACAATTCCTCATATAAATTAACCTCAACCTGTGATACTCCCTTTTAGTGTAGAAATTCCAAAATCCATTGTAACCTACACCCGGTGGTATTACAGTGTAGAGGTCTTTTACGTCTATGGTGGCAAAATTATAAGAGGGGTCAAAAACTAAATCATCAATAGCTGCCAAAAAACTCCAAGAGTCTTTGCATATTTGCTGTTCAGAACTGACAAATTTCTTTAATTTAATATCAAGGAACTTAGCACAAGCAGTTGTAATGGAATTTCTTCCATCTATAATTGGTCGCATTGAGGGGTTCTGAATGTCCTTATGTAATTTTGGGACTCCAAACATACAAGGTATAACTGGGAAAGTCATATTCAAATAATTAAATGTTTGTATGGAGATGCGTTGATCAAAAAGCATGTCCCTAATCTGTCCATAAATCCTTCTATAGGCACCATTTAGCTCATTCCTAGAAACCTTCTCATAGGCTATATTATCCAATAATTTTAACATCCGATTTTTATAGTCTAACAGATCCATGACCACTCATAAAGCGTATTCTTTGCTCACACAAAACATCTAGCAAAAACCGCTCCTGTTTGTCTAAATTAACACCTTTACCCACAACTTTCGAAGAAGCCATATTTCTCAAATCCAGTTCACACATTTTCTTAAAAGGTAATAACACAGGGTGCAACAGTAGGTTGTAAGTACTGGAAACTTTACAAATATCCACTAATTCAAAGCTATTTTCAAACATTAATAAAAATTAAGCATTCGAGTAAACATTTTCAAATCTATTAGCGTATTTGGTAAATTTGCCCTTTTACTGGACACAAAAGGCATACCTTTAGATAATAGGTCAGAAATTCTTATGTCCAAAATGTTGTCATAAAAATTTTAAATCTGAAAGTCCCCTAATGTTTCATAGACTGGAGAGTAGAAACCGTCTCATAGGCTTTATTATCCAATAATTTTAACATCCGATTTTTATAGTCTAACAGATCCATGACCACATAAAATTGAAGAATAGAATCTTCACCTGTTGTTTCTTGTGTTTGTAGGGCATCAGATGTAAAAGAAAACAATAGTAGAATCCAAAAAGAAATCTGCTGTCCTCACCGAAGATGCCAACTTTATTGTGGGGTCAGCTATTGAGTCTGTTCCTATTAATTCTGCTCTCACAGAATGTAATTGTGGGAGGGCTCACCCATATCCACCGATCCCCATTAGTTCCTGCCTGGAGCTGGATAAAACAACGGAGGATTGGATTGGTTAAGCTGCTGATGATTGACTCTTTTCCCTTTTATCCTCTCAGAATGTCTTAGTTCAAAATTATTATTGTTTTTGTTGAAATGAGTTTGTTGATTGTGGTTAACAACAGTGTTCCCAGAAAAAGCATTAGTGTTCCCATTATTAGAAGAATATTTACATTCTTTGTTGTTAGTGAACCATCCCTTACGCTACGTCTGCAAGGCTGGGGAAGTGGGATAAGCTTGCCCCTTGGCATATTCATTACTGTCTCACTGTAATTTCTTAATTTTGATTGCTCTTAATTGTTGAATATGCTGTTCAACACTTGAAAAAATATGGGCATATTCTTATTTTAAACTATCAAAGTCATTATGGCCCTTAATGGATTCATCCAGCTCAGACAAATCTCGATCCAACTCAGTCATAAGCTTAGCATTGTGCCACACCAGGATTTCTAAAAATCCACATCCTACCCTAGCGAAGAAATGAATCAGATCCAAATGGAAATCAGAATTATTTTCCAAACCTGTAGGGTATCGCCACAGTCTTAGACCCTTAGGTATTTGTTTTCTTTGTGTACATTCAGTTAGATAAGAATTCTCTAACTGTAAATTTTTATACTTCATAAGGTTGTGATCAAAATCATCTAATTACTGGCAGAGATCTCCTGAATAATGATTCTGTTTGATAACACTAAATGTAATGTCATTATCCAGCCATAGGTTAAGGACAGGTACTGGTTGCGAAGCCATAGGGCCATGGCCCTCCAGAGTTCGTAAACTGTTAGAAGAAATGGGACCTACAGCAGAAATAACGGGTAAACAATTTGATTTTCTGCCTGTAGTCCCACTTTAGGTTGATGTAGTGCTTCCAAAACTTTAACAGGGGGTGGATTAACTAGTTGACTAGTTATAGACTGAGATAGTACCTCCACTCTCCCCATAAGAATTTGCACCAAAGCTGTAAGATTATCAATCGATGCATTCACATTTTCCAAATCCACTTGAGAAAAAAGTGCTGGTGCCATAGCCACAGTAACAAGCAAACCAGAAATCCAGATCAAATGAACAAACAAATCAGGTAAATGAACAAAAATGCAGGAATAGCTATGGAAAAAACAGGCAACTGTGTAAAAAATCTTCTTTATTAGTGCTTTCATCCAAATAAATGAATGAACTTCTGAAATGAAATGAAAAATTTATTATTCATGATTTTTTGGGGGGGAAATTTAATGGAATAATTGTTTTATTGAAAGTTGGTAATTGATTGACATATTTAAACTTTTTCTTCTTTTGGTAAGATGTATCTGAAGAAGTTCATTCATTTATTTGGATGAAAGTGCTAATAAAGAAGATCTTTTGCACAATTGCCTGTTTTTTTCATAGCTATTCCTGCATTTATGTTCATTTACCTGGTTTGTTTGTTTGTTTAATCTGGATTTCAGGCATGGCACTCTTCCTTAGATAACCTTGATTCACTTAGTGGTATTGTTTGTGTTTGTATTTCAGAGCAGGTGTCATACTCAATTTCATGAACAACAGCCCTACTTACAAGCATATTGCACAACACAGCTTTATTAGGGGTGCCTTCCTGCAGTTATTGGCATATTTTCAAGTCTTTATTGCACAACAGTTTACATAATGCAGTTATTGCAATACAGCTTTAATTCCACAATTATTGAAGGAGAAATTTTATTTCAATAACATTATCAGGTTTCATGCTTTAATCTTTATTGCACTATACTTGGCAGTAGTCAGTTATTGCAGTACAAGCCTACATCCACATTCATTGCAATACACAAATCTGTACTGTATGTACCTACTGGCAGTGAATAAATTACTCTGTCTTTTATTTCTTTGACTATAGATTGCAAATTAATCTGTAATCACCACACTCACAAGGCAACCCAACCAGGTGCCCTACATGGACCTCTATGTTGCGAGCTCTCTCCTTGCAGCTGTAGGGAGAGAAGCACACAATTATGGGTACCTGTCTATCACACATTCAGATTAGGTATTGGTAAAATAATGCGAACAGTACTTACAAACATGTGGGGCATTTCCATCCCAAGCATCCTGGACCCAGGTATCCAGAAGTTCCCTCTTTTGCTACTTAGGTCATTATAATGGTGATGGACCTGTTCACCTGTGCAGGAGATACCTGTTGCACTGGTGAGATTGCATGCCCGCCAGTTCCAGGCCTCTGACTTGTACTCCAATCCCTGGAACTGGCCCTGCAGCAGCTGGTGTTCATGGTCTTTCAAGAGGAATTTAATCATGACCCTGGACTCCAGAATACCCCACTGCTGTACCTGGTAGCGCTCACCCTCTTCAACACGTGCCCCAGTTCCTGCACAGTTCAAACTACAACAGAATATGTTGTATTCCTGCCTAGTGAGCTTATAGCCTGTTTTCCCACCCTTATGCACCATCGGACCATTTTTAAAACTGTGGCACATTGCTTAGCACCACACAAACCAGCTTAGCTGAGCTGAGCATTGCTTAAATTAGCAATGCTTAGCAGTGCACAAACCAGCTTAGCTGAGCTGAACATTGCTTAAACTGCCACTGCTTGGCAATGCTTAGCAGTGTGCAAACCAGCTAAGTGCAGCCAAAATTAAACAGAGATTGTTTTAACAGTGTTTATTTTGGCTTAGCATGGCTTAGCAGAGCTTAGCTCAGCACAGCACATCATGATTTAAAAATAATTGGCATAATTAATATTTATAAAATTATTGCTTAACTTCCCTTCCTTGTATTCAAACCCTACACCTACTGTATATAAGGCCATGACACTAACCACTTGGCTAGGTGCATATTGGGAATGCTGCTATACTTTTTCATATATCTCTGAGCCAAGTTTAAGCAACACTGAGCACCATGCCATACAAACCCACTAAGCTATGCTTAAATTTGACCTTTGAATCATAAATTAAATTAATCTGTTTTTATTTTTAGACATCTGGCACATGTCAGTCACTGTGAGCTGCACCACGCAAACTTAAAAAAAAAAAATATTACATTGCATTTATTGCTATCAGACAGTTGGACAGTGCAGGGGTACTGTTATTCATCTCCAGACACAGTTAATGACACACTCCCTAAACTGATTAAATACTGCCGCCTCCGGCTCTCTCTCAGTAATGCGCCTTCATTACAATGCATGGCGAGCTACCGAGGGGGATCCGCATGCACAGACACAATACCTTCCATGTAGGCTCTACACTATGCCTACACAGATTTTATTAAATCTGGGGGATTATTAGTCCTAACCATAAAGGAAGCACCTATGAAGGGTTGAAGTGTCTTTTGTTCCATTCCCAAAGTATAATGGCTGGGGCAATGTTACGTAGTTCATCATGTCCTTAAATATCCACAAAATATTTGTGCTTTTTAGATGAAGAGGTTAAAACATTGACTATTATATCTTTATTCCATTTTAAAATGTACTTTCAGTACTTTTTTATTTTTTGTGAAGGCTCACAGGTGTATGACTGCCAGTTTCACAAGTGCTGGTAGTGTAAATTAGTATCATTGAAAAACACTTTCTGGCATCAAAGTCTAGTAAGATGTGTCCTGATGAATAACATTTTCCTGATTAAATCAGAATGATGCATCCTTTGTTGATAATAAAAGTTTACCTTAGACAATGACAATAAAAATAATCAAAGCTGACTAGTGTTTTGGTAGAGAGACTTGTCAGTCTAGTGGCAAATATCATTCTACATTAGCTTGCAGAGTACTTATTTCTGTTATATTTACATTTAGTTTCCCCACTAGCTGATGCACTGTATCTCGTGGTATTATCAGATGGTCAATATTAGCACATTGCTGAGAAACCTAGACTTGGTTTGGCTTGCAACTGAGTTGTGGTGCAGCAGGAAGAGGAGTAACTAACAGTACCATGTCCTTCATCTTGTGTGTGCACAACATAATTGGAGGAGTGATTGACAATGTGACTGTTAAAACTCAACAGCAGTCAACTTAAGAGATTTTATGCTTCAGGTCCAAGTTTCGGTTACTGAAGTTTATCTTCTTTCCCCTGTAGCTACATCCATACACTCAAAACATTGTGGCACAAACGTGATCTAATTGTTTGCATTAGTATGAGCAAGTTGGCACATACAAAGAAATGACTAACGTCAAATATTTTAAAATTGTGATTCTAGGACAAATTCACTAAAATAAAAAAAGAAAACAACAGTGCATTGCTGAAACTATGACATATATGAAAATCATTTGTAGTTTGATCTTTGGCAAAAAAGTACCTTTCATTCCAATATTGTTTTTATAATTAAACTAAAATGTGGAAAGATGTTTTTTCATTATCAGATTAGGGGTTTTCTACTGTCTCTGGGAATGAATTTACGATTTATGCTGCTGTGAAGAATGACTTAGCTTTAATCTGGCTAGCTCCCTAAACTCACAGTTGTATCATTACTTTGTCACTGTTTGACATGATGTAGAAAGTTTCAAAGGTGCCAAGAAATTACAGGTTTTATTTGATCCATCTCTGTAACATAAACATGTTATGGGCAGGATAGGATCACTTGTTTTAGTTGCTTTGAAAAGACAAAGCCTACTTTGTACTAGTAGATATGAGCTTTAACTCATTCACTCCAGTGGAGTTCTAGAAGTTTGCAGTGTAACTTCCAGTGGACAGAGCCTAAGCCTTTTGACAGAATCAAATTATGTCTTCACATTTCAAACAAAATGTTCGTATCTCTGGAACTGTAGGGGTTATGAAATAAGTATAAATGGCAAACCCTTCAGCACAAATTATGACAGTATTCTTTAGGTTCTAGGTCTTAAATAGGATTTTTTTAAACCACAGTAAACATAGTAACTATTATGTTTGTCATTTTTTGTAAATAACTTACAATATCTCAGCAACCACTCAAGTTACACACATACTGTCAGTGACATTTTATTCATCTATCTGAGAGCTTTCATGTGAAGCTAAGGAGTTCTGTCTTTGTTACTTGGTTGTTGAGATATTTAGAAAAATGTGAGAATTATATTTATATAAATTAATATCATAAAAACAACAGTTAATATCCATTTGCCTGCACTAGACAGAGGTCAAATAATACAGCTGAGTTTGCCATTGTGTAAGCTTTAAGATGAAATCTTTTAAAACCTTGTACACAACATAGTTTTGTAATTATTGATGTAAATATGAACAATCAATATTTGACACCTAGAGGCATCAGTAGGAGTTAACTGCAGATGCACATTGAGGTGTCACTCAGATGTAATGAGTTAAGAGTTCAAAAATGTCTTTAACAAGTTTGAAATATGTTAACATATCATGATTTAATGCAGTTAGTAAATTGTGTACTTTGTTGTGCTTGAAAGGGTCTGAAAAATGAGTTTGTAAAATATACATGGCATAGGCTGTGTTTGTGTGTGCATGTTTTATTTGTCGGTAGTTATTTATTCATGTACTAATAATTAAGAATGCAGTGCATCTGATTAGACATACATGTTTTAATCCATCTGATTAGGGACTTAAAACATATATGCTTGTGTCTGTGGTGATGAGAAGTATTTTTTTAATTTTATTTTTGTGTTTCATTTGCCAATGAAAAAATAAAGTAAGAGATTTCAAGACTTAATGCCTAACCTGTGTTCACTATCACTAAAAACAAGTTGTGTGGTTTACAGTATGTTCCCACAGCAGAGATTGAATATATTTACTGTACTTATTTATCAAATTTGGTCTATATTTCATGAATTCATTATATAGAATGAAGGACTGTGACTGCTATGTAGGTGAAATTATGTTATTTGTGCTTCTTCTGGAACGCTTCTGCATTTTTAAAACAGTTATATATTTTCTAGTCTTTCAAATATACCTTCATTTGTTCCTGATTTTCTTATCCTCTGTGGTAAGCTGTCCCAGGAAGCTGGTGAAATTTTGTAAATGGCTTTATCACTTGTAGTAAGGATGTTTTGAATAGTTCCATTAATTATCCCACTAAAATCCTACCACCAATTTCAACCTATATACCTTCGTACAAGTAATCAACAACATAACTAGACCAAACAAAAACAACAACAGTGGCTCTATCTTGGATTTGATTCTGGTCTCTGACCCAAATAAGATTGCATTCACAGGAATGCTCCTCATTAGCATAAGCAATCACTTACTTGCCTTCCTACTTCAAATAAAAACACTCCATTATTTAGGAGGCACCACTACTAACATACTAGAGACTTTTCCCATTTCTGTCCCAGAACATTTAACAACTGCCTACAAAGCATCAGTTGGAATGTATTGAAATTCCTTCTCATAGATGATGTTGCTGAATTCTTTAACACAAAATTTCTCAAGGTCTTAACCAACCAAGCACCACTCATTCTAAGGAGGGTGAAAACTACTCATCCCACCTGACTCACAAAATATACCAAACAGCTCATGACCGCAAGGGATAAAGCATGAGAACACTGGCAAAAAAGCAAAAATGTCTCCAACCTGACAGAATACAAACAACTCTGTAATCAACTGAAGCAACTAGTCATAAAATCAAAAAGATCACTACCTTACACTACAAAACTACCATAAACAAAACCCTAAAAAGTTCTGGAGCTCCATCAATTCTTACTAAACCCAGGGTCAAACAACAATCTGTGCCCAAACTCTGACAAAACACCCACAGAAATAGCTGCACTCTTTAACTTCTACTTCATCAACACTATTGCCAATCTAACTGCCACCTTTCCTCCACATCCACACTCTCTCCAAACCCATACTCTCCCCTCCACCAACTTCTCTCTCTCACCCATTCCCACCAACACAATAAAAAATTTGATTCAGAAACTCAAACCTTGCTCCAACACCCTAGACAACCTATCTCCCAAGTTCCTACAAATCACTGCCAGTTCCATAGCCTACCCCATCAGTATACTTATTAACAGAGCTATTCTGGAATCCTACGTACCCACTATTTGGAAAAAGGCCATCTCCAACTTCCAAACCATCACTATCCTCTCACCCATCTCTAAGATTCTAGAAAAATGTGCCCATACCCAACATCTTCACTATGTGTTTCACAACCACATCCTTTCTCCCACTCAACACAGATTTTGACCAAGTCATAGCACTACTACAGCTCTCATATCCTTCTCCAACATAGTCAACCAGGCCACAGATGAGGGAAACATTGTCTCCTCTCTCTTTCTACACCTCTTCAAGGCCTTTGATATGGTCTCCCACTCTTTCCTTATCACTAAACTGGCTGGCATAGGCATAGCACCCCATCTTTAGAATGGTTTTCAAATTACCACTTTAACAGGCAACAATCAACCTAATGGCAAATTCTTTCTCTCCTTTCCTTGACACAATAACAGTTGTTCCACAAGGATCCATACTAGGGCCCCCTTTGTTCAGCATCTTTATCAATAACTTCCACACCTCTCTTACCCAATGTACTGTCATCCAATATGCAGATGATTCTACAATCATCTGTGCTGCCAACTCACCAGCAGAACTTCTCCTACTCACACAACACGCCCTCATTACTAGAAAAGTATGGATGTCTAATAACCATCTCACCCTAAACCCTAATAAAACTAAACTTGTTCTTTTTCAACCCAAGAAATCCTCTCCGGTAAACAAGGAAAAATTCACCATCCAATCCCAAAACAGCACTATAATTGAAATCTTACCATATACTAAATTGTTAGGTGTCATCATAGATGAAAATTTAACATTTGACATGCACATTCTAACCAATATTAAAAAACACACCCAAAACTGGGCTCTCTTTATAGACATAAATACTTCCTCAACTGCTCCGCAAAGCTCTCTCACCTCTTCCTTCCTTTTGCCATCGCTTCTTTATGGTGCACCTCTCATGACCAATATTCAGGCCTCTCTAATATACACACTAGCCTCTTGCTACAGTAAAATTGCAACATTTGTAACAAATGCTAACTATTCTTCTCACCACTGCTCATCACTACACCTACTAAACTGGTTGGAACTACCATATCACCTGACACACATTCAGTTAACCACTGCACACAGATTTATTTACAAACCTTCCAACTGCCCTTCCTTGTCCTGTCTACTCACACAATATCATCTAAACAGACCTCTCCAATCCAATAACCAACTGCTCTTGAATGTAGTGAGACCAACCCACACAGCTGGACAAATATACTACTCCTTCACTGTACCTAAACTATGGAATACTCTCCCACCTTCAGTTAGTCTATCAGCAGTACCCCTCTCTTTAAGAAGTCACTGAAACAACACCTTGCCTCACTATGGCAGTGGAACTTCACCAAGACTGTAGTTCCTATAACCTGAACCCCCTCTCCACTTGTCTCACCCATCCCTGTCTCGCTCTATATATCCCAACACATGTATGTTATCAGCTCTAATTGACTATATTCTACTATCCTTTAACTGTCTTTAGCTTGTACTGGTTTTTGTAGTGAACTACTGTTTGTTTCAGCATGTACTGTATATTAGTCTGTACTGGTTTTGTATAGATCTGCAGTTTGTTTTCAGAAAGTACCGCCTACTAGCTCTCCACTGTATGGAATTTGTACTATGTTGTACATGCACACGGTCTAGCATGGTATGTATTTTTCAGATTGTACTATCTTTTAGTTCTCCACTGTATGGTGCTATATTCAATCTGTACTATGCTGCACGTTTATAATGTATCCTTATAGTCTATATTTATTGTTTGTCACATATTATACTATCTCTGTACTGTGCAATACTTACATTATGTATACGGAGCTTTTCTCCTTGGGCCGCCACTGAAAATGGGTTCACCTCTGGCCCAGTGGACTATCCTGGTAAACAAATGTAAATAAATAATAAATAAATAATTATATATTTATATATTATATGTTTAATAAACCTCATAATTTTGTTTTCTATTGTCTGAATTAGCTTAGTGCTTTGTGGTAGTAATACTGTTATTATAGCAACCATATTCTAGACTAGATAAAAGAATACTTTTAGCAATAACATATCTATCCTCAGTGATAAGAAAACTTGAGATTTTGCATGAGACCTTCAGCTCTGTTAACACTTTCTATCTACTTGAGTCTGAATTTGGAACAGAATATGTAAGATGTCGGTCTATGGTTAACTAAGTATCTGTGTTTTGTTAGGTGTAAGAGTTAGAGGTCCTGTTGGATCAAAAGTAGTTCTGCCTTGAACACTGTTTAATCTTCCAAGGATTCCAGACATAAATATTGTTGCTTTGTTTGTGTTCACTCTTAATTTGTTATCGATTACGGTGTATCTTAATGGCCACCATATCTGTATACAATTGTATTTACTCTGAAGAGCAAATTGCAGCTTTCTATCTCTGACTCATATTGATGTGTTCTGTTTTTTTTTTTTGAAAAACAAAAATTGACTTAGCACGTGTAGCCAGCATTGTTAAAAACAAAAAAGAAGTCTGTCTCATCCATTTTTTGCTATGGGTAGACATTAACTTCAAAAATACACAGGTATTTTTCAGATAAGCAGAGCTGACTCATTGTTTACTTGGATAATATTACTCTATTCGTTTCTATGTATCATCACGGTGCAGAAGTTAAGATGGCTGCCTCACAGTGCATGATTATCCATTTCATTTCATTTCTAAGCTACAACCTTCTGTGTGTAGTATGCATATTCTCCATGTGTTTGTGTAGATTTTTCTTGGGTGAGGAGGTCTCCAGTTTCCTGCCACATTCCAAAGACATTCAAAAAATCATATTAATCATATTCATTTTTTGTTCAGCAATATTTCCGTGAACTGCAAACATAATAGTGGCATTACTTACTATAATCTAGTGCTTGAAGGTGCAAACCAGAAACAAGTGAGAGAAATTTAGAAGTGGTTAAAAGAAAACAAGCACATATGACAGCTGCATTTCATAATGAATATATGGAGCTTAGGCTATAGAGAGCCAACATGCACATTGCAACACTGCAGCAATATTTCCGGAAATGACTGAGGATTTATAGTGATGACGCTCTGGAGTTAGATTATGTCCCTTAGTCACTTTGCTAATTATGCTAAATTCTTGCTGTAGATATTTTTTGTTTGCTTCAAGCCTTTGAGAGTTATGTGGCTTGCTGAAAGAATAGAAGACAAGTCTGCATGTCTTGATTTAGGAAAAAATAAAAACAAAGAATGTAAACTGTTAAAGAAATGGAGTATTTTGACAAAAAGAGAATCTAAGATGGCAAACGATGAACAAAAGGCTTAATATACATTCTTTAAGCAAATGAATATTCATGATGCACTAAGGGTGAAGGCTCTACTGGCTTATATAAACAAGATATTTCACAGTGAGATTAGGAGTCAGTACCCATCTTCCAGAATGTATGCCAGAGGCAATGGTGTACTGTTGGAGATGGTTGATGTTATGAAGTCACATTTCCTTGAATTACTTCAGGTGCAATTGACTGTAGGTAAGACTCCTCTTCAGGTTATTGCCAGTTATAGGACCCCATCCATGAATCAAGACATCCACTCAGCCTCCTTGGATCTACTTGAGTCAATCAAGATACAACCAAACACCCTGATTTTGGGTGGCTTGAATTACCCATCCATTGACTGGGTAAATTATACATGTTATAACTCACTTGCCCAAAGATTTCTGGACTTCGGTAAATCTAATGCCCTGGACCAGATGGCTGACACACCCACAAGGGGCTCTATCATCCTGGATCTGGTGCTCACCAACATGGGAGACCACTGCACCAGCCCCAATGTGTGGCCATCCCTGGTGAGATCTGACCACAAATCAGTCTTGTTAGAAGTAACTATAACACAAGACCCACCCTTTACCAACAACTAGACTAAAACACTTCTCCAAGGCCAATTATAACTTCTTATGTGATAACATAAATAGGTTCACAGCCCCCCTCCCACTGATGGAACAGACACATACGCTGAGTTATGCACCAATGTTTTATATGCGCACCTGTACAATTGTATTGACTCTGCCATACCTGGCAGAACCAAAGCAAGATCTTCAGGAAAAACAAACCTGTCCGGTGGAAAATTGCTATTAATAGGCTGTACAATAGGAGAAAGAAACTGCTGTCTAAGAGTAGGAAGAAACGGTCTCAAAACTGGAAACACTTAATCCTCAACTTAAACAAGCAAATAAGACTCCAAATGAAGTCCTCCAAAGCTAACTACAAATCCAAATTAGCTTTCCTAACTAAGGATAATCACAAGGCATTCTTTAGTTACATCTATAACCTCAAAGGTAAGGCTCAGATTTGTGCTGAACTTGTAGTTAATGGTAATATATATACAGAACCTGTGGGATATAGCAAACCTGCTCACTGACAGGTTCAGTGAAAATTTCACTCTCCTGTCCCTGCCACATATACCCAAAAGCATCCCTAACACCTTCCTCTAGCTAGCATCTCCAAGGAGCAGGTCTTAAATGCCTTCTCCAAGGCCAAAAATGCAGCCTGTATCTGACCAGACAATATCCTGGGCTGTGTTCTACATGGGTTAAAACAGGAATCAGCATCACCTTTGGGCACTTTTTTCAATCACAGCCTAAACACTGGTTCCATTCCAGCAGAATGGAAAACAGTTACCACCATCCCTTTGCACAAAGGCGGTGCATCCATGGACCCCAGGAACTATAGACCCATTAGTCAGACCAGCCTTAACCGCAAAACCATGGAATGAATCAACATGGACCTTATTAGCAAAGGTACAGGAAATCTCCAAATGCTCAACCCCACTCAGTTTGGCTTTGTCAAGGGGAGATCATGCCTGTTAAACTTGGTAGACTTCTTCGAGATAGTCACCAAAGCCCTAGATGAGGGCAAATCTGTGCATATGGCCTACCTTGACTTAGCCAAGGCCTTTGACAAAATCCCCCACTCAGGCATCATTGATAAACTCAACCTATATATTGTTAGGTGAGTTGCAAACTGGCTCACTGATAGAACTCATACAGTCAAAATAGAGTATTCCACCTCCTCCTCCAGCAGAACCATAACCAGTGGTGTTCCACAGGGATCAGTTCTTGGACCCCTACAGTTCATAATTTACTTCACCAAAGTACAGACTAAAATTAAAGGACTGTGGCTGACAAAATGTGCTGATGACTACAAACTGGGAGAGATCATTGAAACTCCTAGTGATCTCAACATCCTTCAAGTAGGTCTTACACAGACTAATGACTGGTGCCAAACTCATGGTCATAAAATTAATGAAAAAAATGCATTATGATCCCTTTTGGCAAGGGTGATGTTCCTGCAAACTACCACAGTAATAGCAATACCCCAAGCACACAGTCAGTGGTGAGAGATTTGGGCACACAGGTCGACAGCAACCTTAACTTCAATCACCATGTCTCCACAGTGGTAAGAAGGGCATTTTATATGGCTCATCTCATAAGTAAGAGCACTGCCTCCAGAAAAAAAGAGGTTATAACCCCCTGTACTCTTCCCTCATCAGGCAATAATAGAATACAATTCTCCCTTTGGTATGTTTCTTTCCAAAGATCTGCAGCAATTGGAGAGACCACAAAGGTTCCTTACAAACAGAATTTAGAGTCTTCAAGATCTGTCTTATGCGGACAGACTGAAATCATTGTCACTTTACTTTGTGTCATACAGACTGCTCAGAGGCGACCTTTCCCTTGCATATAGAGCAACTCTCATCCAGCTTTAATGGAAATACTGCACATTCGCAAGTCAAATGCCACACGGATCACTTATTCAGAGAACATTAAACTGGTATGTGACATCAAGAGAACTTGCTGGAGAGACAGATTTGTCTCACAGAGGTTGGCCCACCTTTGGAACAAGCTTCCTATTCATGTTAAACAAAGCCCTTTGTTGTCTCTATTAAGTGTATTTTGGATGACTAAATGGATAACCCAAAAGTCACCCTGGGGGTTCCACCTGTATCCCTCTTAGACAGGGGCAATAGCTGCTGATTTTAGTGTCTGATTGAACCAGACACCCTTGGGAACATGGGTTGAACTTGGCTAGGTTTGTAAGGGTCCTGTGTTTGTTAGCCTAGAAACCCCCTATGATCCTATTCTGCTGCTGTCAAAGAGTTGAGAAAAAACTGCACTTAAAAGAGAAATGTGATTTTCTCCCTGATGAAGTGGAGACACTGAAATAAAAGCATTCAGGTATGGACGAGTGTATGTAGGAAGAACATTCAAACTTTAGAAGTACCAGAGACAATGAAAGGCCTGGACTTTGTGTCCTATGTGCAAGATAAATTGGCAAGTTGGACTGAGTTGCCTGCAATGCAGACTAGAGTGGGCTTATTGAGATTATGTGCTGCCCTGGGCTGAAAATATGAAAAGCAATATAGTTTTGTCAGATCTGACACATGCAGTAAAGGGCAAGTGCCATCACTGTTACTGAGGCAAGGATAGACATGTAAAGTGGAAAATAGAAGGCTGTCGTTTGGCCATGACCATTCGTTTTCTTCAGAGGGAAGCAGAGGACACAGGTTGTGATAGCTGAGAGAATGCAAGGTGAGCAAGTTTAAGTTTTGTTTGTTCTCTTCTGGTGTATGCTGATTATTTTTCTCAAATGGGTATAAAACATTATTTATTTATTTAATTATTTGACATTTGTTGACCAGGATAGTCTGACTGAGCTAGAGTCCTTTTTCAGTGGAGGCTCTGGGAGAAAAGCTTCATGGAAAAAATAAACAATAAAAATTACAGTATAGATGTAGAACACAATAATAATAATAATATATATATATATATATATATATATATATATATATATATATATATATATACGATAAGGTAGACTAGCAGATATTCCTTGTAGTACAAGACAGAGAAATGTTTAAAGAAGTAAAAACAATAGGACAAGAATGGTAAGTATTGGTGTGAATGGTGACTAAAGCACTCAGTTTGGAAAAACAGAATGCAGTTTAGATCATCCTCAGAGGACAAATGTACATATAAAGGCATTTCATTTTTTTACATGAAACTGCATGAATCATACAGGAGAAAAGTCTATAAAGTGTCTGTTGATACTAAGATAGCCAACAGAATTCAGACTGCAACATGGAATAGACTGAAACAGTTTTAATTCAGAACAGGGAGAAGATTTAAGGACTTTATAGCTTGTCTGATGTAAAAGTAAAGGGCAATGAGGACTGCTGGAGGAGGAATCTGAGTGTGGACAGGTGGAATTAGGGCACTGTGTTTTTTTTTTTTTCACTATAGTGTTGGCATTAAATGGAATGGAATGCTAACATATAATACACAACTTAAAAACTCACAAACCCAGTAAACAACAGGCTAAAACTGAAAATGTTTAATAAAATCCAAGTGTGTTCTGCCTTCATCAGACAAACATAAATCATTCAAGTGACACCTCTTTTAAGTAAATTTCAAATAATTTGACAAATCAAGAGCAAGTGCATTTTTCAATTAAGAAGAAACCATGGGAACCTTAAAACAGCGATGTACTTTACATTATTAAATACTAGTCATTGTTTTGTAGTAAACATAATAAAGCAAGACAAATGAAGTTCACTAAATGTAATGACCTTCAAACAGTATATGCAAGTAAATTGTACTTTGCTTAAAAATTGCTATCAATGTGTTACCAGCAGCCTAAGTAAAAGAAAAAAATATATATGTATATATTTATATGTATAAAAGTGAAATATTTGTCTCATTGAACAAGTTTAAATACATCAAAAAGTAAAATAACTCTCTATGAAATCAGAACAATCCATTATTATACTAATAAATAAATAAACAAATAAACGATTACATTAATAACATTTAAGCTAAATGAAAAACTCCAGTAGATAATTAATTAATTAATTGAAAAATGCACTTGCTCTTGATTTGTCAAATTATTTGAAATTTACTTAAAAGAGGTGTCACTTGAATGATTTATGTTTGTCTGATGAAGGCAGAACACTTACTTGGATTTTATTAAACATTTTCAGTTTTTAGCCTGCTCTTATCGTGTTCCAGCATGCTAACATATAATGTTCAGCGTTGACTACCAATGCTTGCCTTGTTGGTTGAAAGCTATTTGTGTTTACAGAGTGATGGTGAGCCTCTGCATATGTAAGAGATAAATGGTAGGATTCAATTTACCTCACTGGGACCCATGGAGGTTAAGCAAGAGAACTTGTTCATCACCTAGGGGTTGGCAATTTTAAGGTAGAATTTGGAGGAAATACCAAGATGCATCTGTGATACCAAGTTCAAAATCTTAAAATGAAGTGTATTCAATGCTTAGAAAATGATGTTTCAGATGGAATAGGAGCAGCCAGAGAGCTATGAAATGAAATGGGACATCTAGAGACTGGAGATGTCTATGTATAACTGCACACCAGAGAGCTATGAAATGAAACGGGACATCTAGAGACTGGAGATGTCTATGTATAACTGCACACCAGAGAGCTATGAAATGAAACGGGACATCTAGAGACTGGAGATGTCTATGTATAACTGCACACCAGAGAGCTATGAAATGAAACAGGACATCTAGAGACTGGAGATGTCTATGTATAACTGCACATCAGAGAGCTATGACATGAAACGAGACATCTAGAGACTGGAGATGTCTATGTATAACTGCACACCAGAGAGCTATGAAATGAAACAGAACATCTAGAGACTGGAGATGTCTATGTATAACTGCACACCAGAGAGCTATGAAATGAAACAGACATCTAGAGACTGGAGATGTCTATGTATAACTGCACACCAGAGAGCTATGAAATGAAACGGGACATCTAGAGACTGGAGATGTCTATGTATAACTGCACATCAGAGACCTGTGCATACTGGAATCAGTTTCTGTTTTCAACGTTATGTGCTGTAAATAGTTGAAATAGGTTTATGTGTGTGTGTGTGTGTGTGTGTGTGTGTGTGTGTGTGTGTGTGTGTGTGTGTGTGTGTGTGTGTGTGTATAACTATTTTAAAATGCTATAGGTTAAGAGAAAGCAATATATGGGGATAAAAGAATGAAGTCTTTGACTGAGGAAAGTTTGCTTTTATGGCATAAACAGTTTGAAAAATCCAAATAAGAAGAGTAGGGTATTTACATATCTGAGAAGGTTAGAACCATGACCAGCAGCATTACAAGAAACACACTTGGAGGATAATGAACACAATGCACTAATTAGAGGATACTCGGGGCACGAGAAGTTACCTCCTCCTTTGCATGAGTCTGGAAAAGGAAGTGATGTCAATTTTGTGCAAATGTCCTGTTACATGGGAAGATTAAGTAGCAGACAATAATGGATGTTATGATAAAGAGAAGAGTCACTCACTCACTTGTCTGTAATATTACTGGTAAAATTCAATGTGTAGATGCCTCTGTGAATGTTCAAATATGGTTTAAAAAGATTATAAGAGAAATGGTTGCATTTCAGAAGAGGATTACGATATTCATGGAGGACTGGGATATAGAGGAAAGGGTGCGAGTCTAAGAATAAGATATGTTTCAGGGATGGTAGATAAGTGGCACAGTGGCAGCATATATTAAGCTAGTAGGTCTTACCACTCTATCAGATATGAAATTATCTGGAAATGCATTGTACACAATGTTTGAGTAGGTTGAGGACAGGATCCCATTAAATAGAAATGCATATAAAATGACTAAATATATGTATTAATTGAATAAAATTACACTGCACCAAAAATTAATATCAGATCATACTTTAAAGGAATTTGTTGTTTATGGAGGAGTTTCAACTTGTTTAGAGAGAGAGGGGCAGTGGTGGTTTTAAAAGTGGATGGATGCTTTCTCATGGTGCAATGATTAGAAAATATAAGGGAAAGTTGAACCAAATGGAGGAGAAAGAAGGGAAATGCAAAACAGGTTGTAGGAAGGTGAAGACCGATTTTAACAGAAAATGGGAAAGGAAAGAAGTGATTTGAAAGGTCTGCTAGATAAGAAGTTTGATTTTTTCTAGAAAAGGTAAGATGTGATTTGGAAGGCCTAGTAGATAAAATGTATGAGGTATTACTTCAGTCTTAAAGGCAAATATTTTGTAATTCCGCATATTATCACAAAGCATTGGCAGCTAGACAGCTCTGTAGCACAGAGGGGGAAAGCCCTGGCTGTACTGTAGGTAACCTGAGTTAATGTAGTGGCGTGGGTCCTTGCAGGATCTGGCTGGGGAGGAAGAGAATGAGCAGCTGTTGCCAGCTCCTCATCCTGGGGGTACTGTCTACAAACACACACACACACACACACACACACACACACACACACACACACACACACACACACACACACACACACACACACACTTAGAAAGTCCTCTGCTTAGGCACTGTTTGAATTATTTTATTTTAAAATTGTTCACCGGGAAAGGGCACTGATTCTACTGGACCTATTTCAGTCTCAGCCTGGGGTAAACACAATAGGTACATGACGTCATATACAAAGTAAAGCACAAAATGCAATATGTACATGATTTATATACAAAGTGATTATAAGAGTTGGCACACAAAAACCAGGAACCAAACACCAAACTTAGTGTAAAAACCAAGAAGAGACTAGTCTAAGCACCAGTTAATATTCCAGTTTATTGAGCACTTTCGTCAGCATAAATCAGCTGACTTCCTCAGAATGAAAACTCGTTCAGCTTGAAACCATTTTATATAAAAAACAAGTCACATGACATTAAAATTGATCAATATTAAGACCTGTTAAAAGAACATTTAAAGCCCCAAAACATTGTAAAAAGTATTGTATTAGACATAACACCACCATGTGCACAAACCAACGTGAATATCCCCACTAACCCTCTAAACATATAAAATGAAAATAAAAATGAAAAAACAAAATAAATGAAATATATTCAATTCTTATGTTATAAAAAACAGCAGCAACCTCCTGTTGCACATTACCTATTCCCCCTATTTGTAAATGCACTATTAACTCTGGTAGGACTTTAGTTTCAAGAAACTAGTAAGACTGAGGGCATCATTGAGTCCAGGGAATTTAGTAGCATTAAATTTAATCTGCCAATATAATTCCCTGAACTCTAAGTAGTCTTCCCATGGACCACCACATGGATCCTGTAATACTTTCTCCACAACCATACACTTGAATTTGTGTCCAGGGAATTGAATAGTGTGTTTGTATAAAGCACTATTACTATTACAAATCCTGATATCCCTGATGTACTCATAAATCCTTTCTTTCAAACATCTTTTGGTTTTCCCTATATAAAATCCCCGACAATTACTACACAGAGCTGCATAAACCACTCCCCTTGTGGTACAACACTATTTCCCTTGGTGTTTGACATGAATATGATTGATATACCTTCTGGTATTGGTACAAATCATAGAACACTGGGTACAACACCCACACATTTTTGTACCCCACTCCTGTGTACATGTCCCAGGGTTACCCTGTTCCAACAAATTTTTGAAAGTGACTCCTCTTCTAAAAATAATATGTGGGGTAGGCCCTATTTTTTCCAAAATATCTGTCTGGGAATTAAAAATGTACCAGTTTTTCCTAATAATATCATGTATCTGCTTATGGTCCTGAGAAAATCTAGTAACAAAAGACAGGTTGTATCCATAAAGTGACTCCCCTTCCTTCTTTTGCTTTTGGAAAACCTGATTGTTTAAAGAAACATCCCCAGGGATCCCTTGCACATTTACCAAGGGTCGAAAAACACCTCCCTTTCTTTTACTAGAAACGTCTTCATAGATTGAAGTTATAAGACTTGAGGGATACCCTCTGGCCACCAGCATTTCTTTCATTGTTTCACTTTGGTGTTCAAAGTCCTCATCCTTGGTTTCCATATGTGAAATCTGAACATATTGTCCTTTCAGCAGTCCCCTCTTAACATGATCCGGGTGACTACTTTGATAATGTAGGAGACTATGGAACCTTGCTGGCTAGGCTTACATAGGCCCTTGGGCCGATAGCCTAGTACCTACCTATGAACCTATGACTGTTAAAATATGTAGATTTCCTAAATAAATCACTTACAAGCCTTTTGTGGACCAAATCCTTCTCAAGGTTTATTTATTATTTATTTTACATTTGTTAACCGGGATGGTCCGACTGGATGCATGTCCTTTTTCAGCGGAGGCCTGGGGAGAAAAGCTCCAACAGAGTTACATTGATAATTAGGTACAGTAAATGAGCTGAAAGAACTTAACAAAAATATAGGCTATTTATATACAAGTACAAGACTGCCATTACTATTTCTGAGATTACTACAAATGTAACATTAATAACATATTAGCAAGGACGGTAGGCAGTATAATGCTCTTCAGTAACTTGAACTGAAGCTAGTGTTGGCTGAATTTTGTTATTTGCTAGTAATTACAGGTGTGGGGGTAGCCACATTCTTTGATTTCCTGTCCTTGCATATTTAAACTGGTGCATGTGAAATAATTCCTGCTTTAAAACCTCAGCTTGGCCAGCTAGAACTTGGTTATATTCAACTGGATGTATAAGAGAATTTAAGTACCTTTATCTGCACTTTTTTTTTAAAAATACAGTATTTAATTTGATTTAAACTGTGTATGAAGGAGTGTTGAAGGAATTTTTAACTGAAGTTATTCTGCTCTTCAGTAACTTGAACTGAAGCTAGTGTTGGCTGAATTTTGTTATTTGCTAGTAATTACAGGTGTGGGGGTAGCCACATTCTTTGATTTCCTGTCCTTGCATATTTAAACTGGTGCATGTGAAATAATTCCTGCTTTAAAACCGCAACTTGGCCAGCTAGAACTTGGTTATATTCAACTGGACGTATAAGAGAATTTAAGTACCTTTATCTGCACTTTTTTTAAAAAAAAAATACAGTATTTAATTTGATTTAAACTGTGTATGAAGGAGTGTTGAAGGAATTTTATCTGAAGTTATTCTGCTCTTCAGTAACTTGAACTGAAGCTAGTGTTGGCTGAATTTTGCTATTTGCTAGTAATTACAGGTGTGGGGGTAGCCACATTCTTTGATTTCCTGTCCTTGCATATTTAAACTGGTGCATGTGAAATAATTCCTGCTTTAAAACCTCAGCTTGGCCAGCTAGAACTTGGTTATATTCAACTGGACGTATAAGAGAATTTAAGTACCTTTATCTGCACTTTTTTAAAAAAAAATACAGTATTTAATTTGATTTAAACTGTGTATGAAGGAGTGTTGAAGGAATTTTTTAACTGAGGTTATTCTGCTCTTCAGTAACTTGAACTGAAGCTAGTGTTGGCTGAATTTTGTTATTTGCTAGTAATTACAGGTGTGGGGGTAGCCACATTCTTTGATTTCCTGTCTTTGCATATTTAAACTGGTGCATGTGAAATAATTCCTGCTTTAAAACCTCAGCTTGGCCAGCTAGAACTTGGTTATATTCAACTGGATGTATAAGAGAATTTAAGTACCTTTATCTGCACTTTTTTTTTAAAAATACAGTATTTAATTTGATTTAAACTGTGTATGAAGGAGTGTTGAAGGAATTTTTAACTGAAGTTATTCTGCTCTTCAATAACTTGAACTGAAGCTAGTGTTGGCTGAATTTTGTTATTTGCTAGTAATTACAGGTGTGGGGTAGCCACATTCTTTGATTTCCTGTCCTTGCATATTTAAACTGGTGCATGTGAAATAATTCCTGCTTTAAAACCTCAGCTTGGCCAGCTAGAACTTGGTTATATTCAACTGGATGTATAAGAGAATTTAAGTACCTTTATCTGCACTTTTTTTAAAAAAAAATACAGTATTTAATTTGATTTAAACTGTGTATGAAGGAGTGTTGAAGGAATTTTTAACTGAAGTTATTCTGCTCTTCAGTAACTTGAACTGAAGCTAGTGTTGGCTGAATTTTGTTATTTGCTAGTAATTACAGGTGTGGGGGTAGCCACATTCTTTGATTTCCTGTCCTTGCATATTTAAACTGGTGCATGTGAAATAATTCCTGCTTTAAAACCTTAGCTTGGCCAGCTAGAACTTGGTTATATTCAACTGGACGTATAAGAGAATTTAAGTACCTTTATCTGCACTTTTTTTAAAAAAAAATACAGTATTTAATTTGATTTAAACTGTGTATGAAGGAGTGTTGAAGGAATTTTTAACTGAAGTTATTCTGCTCTTCAGTAACTTGAACTGAAGCTAGTGTTGGCTGAATTTTGCTATTTGCTAGTAATTACAGGTGTGGGGGTAGCCAAATTCTTTGATTTCCTGTCCTTGCATATTTAAACTGGTGCATGTGAAATAATTCCTGCTTTAAAACCTCAGCTTGGCCAGCTAGAACTTGGTTATATTCAACTGGACGTATAAGAGAATTTAAGTACCTTTATCTGCACTTTTTTAAAAAAATACAGTATTTAATTTGATTTAAACTGTGTATGAAGGAGTGTTGAAGGAATTTTTTAACTGAAGTTATTCTGCTCTTCAGTAACTTGAACTGAAGCTAGTGTTGGCTGAATTTTGTTATTTGCTAGTAATTACAGGTGTGGGGTAGCCACATTCTTTGATTTCCTGTCCTTGCATATTTAAACTGGTGCATGTGAAATAATTCCTGCTTTAAAACCTCAGCTTGGCCAGCTAGAACTTGGTTATATTCAACTGGACGTATAAGAGAATTTAAGTACCTTTATCTGCACTTTTTTTTAAAAAATACAGTATTTAACTTGATTTAAACTGTGCATGAAGGAGTGTTGAAGGAATTTTTAACTGAAGTTATTCTGCTCTTCAGTAACTTGAACTGAAGCTAGTGTTGGCTGAATTTTGTTATTTGCTAGTAATTACAGGTGTGGGGTAGCCACATTCTTTGATTTCCTGTCCTTGCATATTTAAACTGGTGCATGTGAAATAATTCCTGCTTTAAAACCTCAGCTTGGCCAGCTAGAACTTGGTTATATTCAACTGGACGTATAAGAGAATTTAAGTACCTTTATCTGCACTTTTTTTTTTAAAATACAGTATTTAATTTGATTTAAACTGTGCATGAAGGAGTGTTGAAGGAATTTTTAACTGAAGTTATTCTGCTCTTCAGTTATTCCCACCCACCCGCCCTGTTTTTGTTTTGGTGTTAATCTTAGTGGCATTGAAACTGCCCGCCCCTCAGCCTGCCTCTGGGCCCATCTCATTTGCTCACTCAACTGAGTGCAGTGAGATCATATTCTGATTTCAGGCACTCCTACTGTGTACAAAGAGAGCATCTGGGAAATAGAAAAAAAAAAAAATTAAGCTTATTTCCTGCCTTTCTTGTTAAGTGGTACAGACTATTTGTAGGCTTCTGAGCCCCCAAGCCCTTCTGTGTTTGAGGGAAGACTTCTAGCTTGTTTTTTTTTTCTTATAACAAGCCAGTTTTCTAGTTTCAGCACTCAAGTCTGTTTCTTTGATCTCAGCACTTGTTCAGAGAAAAAAAAAAATTTCATCTGCTTTTACTGTACTTGTGTTTCTACCTACTTCTTTTTACTTTTGCATCATCTTAAAATACTCAATTGTATTTATTACTGCTTGGTGTAACTCATTCTAAGCCTTTTGGTTTAAACACTTGGGCTTCGGACCAGTTAGTTGTTTTGCACTGAGAGGGTTTGTGGTCTGCACTGTTGTGGCAGAACAGGTAGCTTACATCCTTCTAGGTTGAGAACTGCTGATTGAGGGCTCAGTGTCTGTTATTCTAAAAGTGTATTAATTCTGGTTTAAGCACTTGGGCTTTCAAGCCAGTTATTTTACATTAAGAGGGTTTGTGGTCTGCACTCTTGTGGGAGGAGAGGCTAGACTCTGCCCTTCTGAGCTGGGAATTTCTGGTTAAAGGCTTATAGTGCATGCATATCTGAACTGTTTCTTACTGAAGTTGGTGCCTTGTTTGCTGTGGCATAGACTGGATTCGGGCCTGCTGGATCTAGCTTTGTTTGTGTAACTTGAGCACTAATCCAGACATTCTCTAAAGTATTCAATGGTATTTATTACTGCTTGGTTGTAACTTGATTAAAGTGTAGCTATCATTCAAGTCTTTTGGATTAAGCACTTGGTCTTCAGACCAGTTGTTTTACATTAGGAAGGTTTGTGGCAAGCACTGTGGTGGCAGGACAGGTAGCTTTCATCCTTCTAAGTTGGGAACTGCTGATTGAGAGCCCAGTGTCCAAGTGTATTAGTTCTGGTTTAGGCACTTGGGCTTCAGGCCAGTTATTTTACATTAAGAAGGTTCGTGGTCTGCACTCTTGTGGGAGAAGAGGCTGGACTCTGCCCTTCTGAGCTGGGAATTTCTGGTTAAAGGTTTATAGTGCCTGAATATTTGAACTGTATCTTACTGAAATTGGTTCACCTTGTTTGCACTAGCATAGACTAGATCCAGGCCTGCTGAATCTAGCTTTGTTTATATGCTTGTTGTTTGTTTGCTTGTTATTTCCCTGGAAGCTAATTCCACCTAATACGCAACTTCTCAGCACTTCTGTGGATCACTAGTGATATCTGCATTGCTTACTGTACTTATTTCCTTGTTTCACTTGAAAGAAAGTTACTGTTTGTTGGGTTTGCATTTAGTTACTTGTAACACATTGCACTCAAGTTACCTGGCACTTGCTCACTAAAGCAATTATATAAGTCAGCACTAAAAATTAAAAGCACTACACCCTCACTCCCCACTGGCCCTTGTTTTCAATTAAGGATTTCCCAATATTATTCTAGCATGTCCAAAGGTCAGTTGTCAATCTCCTCTCCGGTCCAGCTGGTGAATCTGGGAATCTTGAGGCAATGTTATAACTGCCTCATGTACACAGACAACCCTCTCCTCCTCCCACATAACACAAATACTTGCGAGAGATGCAGCTATTTAGCCAAACTGGAGGCTGAGCTCTCTCAACTCAGGACTGGCAAGACCAGACAGGAGGAGAAGGCAACTACACACACCACAAAACCAGCCTCACATAATGCTACCACTCCACTGAATCAAACACATAAACAAACAAAGACATACTCGGAGGCTCTGAGTAAAATTTACCTAAACAGCAGAGGCCTCCAAAGCAGACACCCAAACAACTGCTACCTCAAGACACCCCACAAGCAACACATAAACCACAAAAGCAGTGTGCAAAGCAGTCACAGCCCTTAAGGCCAAATACAACACCAAACATACTTGTCATAGGTGACTCCATAGTCAGACACACTGACGTCCCACTCACCAGGCTGAACAAGGAGAGGGTCACAGTAAGCTGCCTATTGGGCTAGAATCCGCCACATAACACAAGCACTCGGGTCACTCCACGGCAAGTACAAATATGACACAGTCATTGTCCATGCTGGTGTGAACGACCTGAGACGTACCTTCCTGGACTACATGAAAAGAGACATAGAGGAGCTCTCTGATTATGTAGCCCAGGCAGGTATGACCCTAACCCTGAGCAGTATCCTTCCTTCACCAAGAATGATGCCACAATATAGAGACAAGATGATCAGCTTTAACAATTGGCTTAATGTCTGGTGTCATTCAAAGGGGATCCAGTGTCTGTCTGCCTGGGATGACATGCTTGACAAGCCACGCTGCTTAAGGGGGGGCTTGCACCTGTCACCCTGGGATTCCGGATATTGGCTAAGGCTCTTGCCACTCCCATAGTGCCATTTTTAGGCAAGGCTCAAATTCTAAACCTACCACCCTAGAAAACAAAAATGGGAAGAAACTGAGGGTAATGCTGCTCAATGCCAGAAGTCTAAATCTCAAAATGCACGCACTCAAGGCCCTTCTCAGTATGGAGAACATCGATGTCTGTGCTGTAACTGAAACCTGGTTCAAGGCTCCTGAGAGCACCCCGGCACTATTAGGTTTTACCTCATATCATGCGTTCGGCCCCAAAACCCGGACCACACCACAAAAGGAGGGGTGTATCCATATTCATAAAGGATACCCACACCTCCAGGTTGGTGGCAACAAACCATCCAGGTGCAACTAACCATAGGCAAAACTGCTCTACAAATTGTAGCATGCTACAGGCCACCCTCTCAAACTCAGGAACCCCACACAGCCTTCCTGAAGACACTGGAGGGTATAAATGTATCTCCAAACACCATCATATTGGGTGACTTCAACTACCGAATATAGACTGGGAACATTACTCAAGCCCTAACTTTCTAGCCCAACGGTTCCTGGAGTTCATAAATTCAAATGCCATGGAACAGCTAGTCACTGTTCCCACGAGAGGAGAAAATATACTAGATCTCATTGTCACAAACATGGGGACAAAATGCTCCACACCGAAGTATATCCCTCATTGGTGAGATCTGATCATAAACTAATCTCACTGGAAATCCACATCCCGCCCCACCCCAAACAAAAAGACCATAGTGAAGAACTTCTCTAAAGCAAACTTCACACTACTCAAGACTGGTGTGGTATCCTTCAAGGCCCCTGAGCCAGAGGAAACCACAACCCAAGCTGCGGAAGCCCTTACAAATGCCTTCTATGAACACCTCCAGGACTGCATGGATCAGGCAATCCCAAATAAAACCAAGACTCTTTCCACAAAGGGCAAACGTCCAGTCTGGTGGACCCCAGCCATTAACAAACTTTACAATAAGAGGAGAAAGCTATTACATGATAGAACAAAATCCATAAAAGGGAAGTCACCCCTGATCATTATTAGTAAAAAATACGAGCACTCATAAAATCAACTAAGGCCAATTTTGAGAGAAAAATTGCCATGGATTCAAAGGACAATCATAAGGCCTTTTTCAGCTATGTTAGGAACCTGGGTGGAAACTCCCAGATATGCTCAGAATTAGTCCAAAATGATACAAAAATCACTGAACCCACAGACATTGCCAACATACTGGCAGACAGGTTCAGTGCAAACTTCACCCTCTCCCCTAAAGGAGAGATAACTATCCCAGCCGAGTGTAGCCTCCCGGACATCTCAAATGCGCAGGTGAAAGCTGATCTCTCTAAAGCTAAAACACAGCATCAATGGGACCGGATGGTGTCCCCGGCTGTGTGCTACACAAGCTAAATGAGGAATTAAACCCGCACATAAGGCAGCTGTTTAATCTCAGCCTTACCACAGGATACGTGCCCAAGGAGTGGCGTGGCAACTGTGGTCCCACTCCACAAACCTCACGGACCCTGGTAATTACCGCCCCATAAGCTTAACAAGTCTAGTCTGCAAAGCTATGGAGAGGATCATAATGGAGCTCATAAACAAAGATATAGGGGACTTGAAGACATTGGACCCAACCCAGTTTGGCTTTGTCAAGGGAAGATCATGCCTTTTGAACTTGGTCGACTTCTTCGAAACAGTCACCAAGGCCATTGATGAGGGAAAGGCAGTCCATACAGCCTACCTTGACCTTGCAAAGGCTTTCAACACAATACCCCACTCGGATATTGTAGAAAAACTTACCAGCTTAAATATAAACCCATATGTCACAAGATGGGTTGCAAACTGGCTTAAGGACAGAACCCATAGGGTTAGAGTTGCTGGCGCTGTGTCAGACTCCAAGCCGGTCACAAGTGGTGTCCCACAGGGCTCGGTCCTTGGCCCCCTATTGTTTGGCATCTACTTCTCAGAAGTACAGGCCAACATGGGAGGACTTTGGCTGACAAAGTTTGCAGACGACTGCAAACTGGGCGCCATAGTGGAAAGTGCATCGGACACGGATATTCTTCAGAAGGGACTCACGGAAACAGATAGCTGGTGCCAGAGCCATGGCCTGAAGTAAAACGCCAAAAAATGTATAGTCATACCCTTCGGGAAAAACAAGGTAACCCCAAGCTACCATATAGGTGGCAATCCACTAAGCACAGAAGAGGTTATCAGGGACCTGGGGACCCAGGTTGACAGTGGCCTTTCTTTGACACTCACGTTGCTAAAGTGGTTAGAAAGACCTACATTGCCCACCTGATCATGAAGGGATTCACATCCAGATCTAGTGAGGTCATTGTTCCCCTGTACTCTTCACTTATCAGACCAATGATCGAGTACAATGCCCCATTCGGGATGTATCTCACCCGACATCTGCAGCAATTGGAGAGACCCCAAAAGTTCCTCACCAAAAGGATAAAGGGACTCCAAAATCTGTCATATGCTGCCAGATTGAAGAAACTCCAGCTCTATTCAGTCGCATACTGTCTGCTCAGAGGTGACATGTGCCTGACATACAAGGCCATGTCCAACCCGGAATTAATGGACATGCTCCACCTCAAAAAATCCAAATCCACCAAAACCACTAGAGCAAGCGACTTAAACCTTAGCACGGATATAAATAGGGTGTGCTGGAGGGATAGATTTATCACTCAGAGACTCCCTATGCTGTGGAATAAAATCCCGGTCCATGTGAGGCAGAGCACCTCGCTGTTCAAGAGAAATCTAGACCTGTGGATGGGAGATCGTAGGTTTACCCCGGGAATCATCTCTGTGTCACTGCTGGACAGAGGCACAACAAACTAATGGGCACAGTATTTTTTCATATAAGGGGTGGCGTAAGCCACAAAAATTTGGGCTAGGCTTATAAATGCCTTAGGGCAGATAGCCTAGTATAAACCTATGAACCTATGAACCTATGACATAGTTAGACAGGATACATATTTCTTTATCACAGTATACAAAGTACTTATCATCTTAGCTAGTTGTTTATGTTTTAGTTAATGGCACAGAGCTAGTCTGGGTTTGATCAAGGACATAGCCAGTGTGACTTGAAGTGGAGTTTTAGACTATTTTTGAATTGACTTAGAGAAGTTGCAAGCGTGATGTTATTTGGGAGAGAGTTCCATATTTTACCAGTGGTGTTGGCAAATAGCGCGTCACCACCTAGGTTGAGAGATTTAGTTGTTTGGACAAGGAGTCTGTTTGCTGAGCAAGGGCAGCTTAGATTGGAGTAGGGAGTCATTAAGTTTTTAGTGCTGGGGTATTCTCAGGTTGTTTAAGGATTTTGAAGGCCTCTATGAGTTGGGACTGGTGAAGAAGGTGTGGGAATTCTATCCATCCAAGCTTTATCAGGTTAGTACAGTGGTGTGTTCTGTAGGGTAGGCCTGTAACGAACCTGGCAATGTGATTATAGCAGGATGAGAGCTTGGCCAGATCAGATTTGTTAAGGTGAGTGAGGACAGGAGAGGCATATAGTAGGGTAGAGAGAAGGTGTGAATGGGCTGTGGCTGCCCTGGCATTCGGGTAAGGAAGGCTTTAATTCTATATAGGGTCCCAAGTTTCTTGTTGACTGACTTAATGGCTTGGTTGATATGTATATCAAATCTGAGTTTATTGTCAATGTTTACTCCTAATAGCTTTGTATAGTTGTCTGGGGAGATGATGGTCCCATTATTGGATTTTATAGTGAAGTTTTCAGTCGGAGATCTATTGGTTGGGTAGAAGAGAAGTAACTTGGTTTTGTTTGGATTTAAGATCAGGAGATGGTTGGCAAGCCAGTTTTCGACTTTGGTGAAGCTATGTTGGGTGGTAGTTAGTAGATTTGCAAGAGCAGCATTGGAACATATTATAGTCGAGTCATCTGCATATTGAATGCAGGTGGCTTCAGGGATGACTGTTTGGATGTTGTTTATGAAGACTGAAAAGAGGAGAGGTCCTAATATGGAACCTTGAGGAACTCCTATGGTATTTGGTAGTAGGCAGGAGAGCTTGTTTTGCTACATTACTGCTTGTTGTCTCCCAGTGAGGTAAGCTTGAAACCAGTCAAGGGCTGGAGTATCTAGATACAGGGTTTTAAAGTATATAGAAGTAACTGATGGTTTACCATATCAAGGCTTCGATAGGTCCAGGAAGAGAGCGGAGGATATTTTTATTATTCCGGTTAAGATTAATGTTTTCAGTAAAAGAGAGGAGGGCAGTGGTTGTACTATGATGGGGTCTGAATCCATGTTGAGAGTCTGTGAGTAGTTTATTTTGGGTTAGATAGAGCATTAGTTGGTTGTGCATGCACTTTTCCATAATTTTGGCAAGTGGTGATAGTATGGCTATAGGTCTATATTTGGATAGTTCTGTGGATGAACCTCCTTTGTGGAGTGGAATAACATAGGATATTTTCCAAATTGAGGGATTGAGGCCTCGGTTATGGTTCTGTTAATTAGGATTGAGATAGGGTAGGCTACGACATCTGCAGCAATTTGCAGGTATTCAGCTGGCAGAAGATCGGCTGAAAGGGTGGTTGGCTTCAGTTTTTCAAAAGGGATCTGATAAAGGATGTGGACACTGGCTGGAAGTTAAAAGAGAGTGGTGAGTCGGGTATAGTGTTTATAGAAGTGTGGGGAGGAGAAAGTTGGTTAGCTAATGACTGGATGGTTTCTATGAAGAAAGTATTGAATGAATTGGCTATATCTTCTTGGCTCTTGTCAGATAATGTTCCTGGGGTCGGAGTAGTGGATTTGCCTGGTTGGAGAAGTTTATTTATGCCTGCCCAGTACTTTTGAGGGTTATTCTGATGTTTATGTTGCAGATTGTAGAAGTAATTTTTCTTATCTAGTATGCTGGCTTTTTTAGTCTCATTTCTAAGTTGTTGGAATTTGATACGATCTAGGGGTAGTTTGGTAGTGCCATTTATCCCACGCTTTGTCTCTAGTTGTTATTTTGGTTTTGGTGTCTGTTGTTAGCCAGGGTGCTAGTTGAGTTTTAATTCTTATTGAGCGTTTAGGGGCATGCGAGTCAAGTATAGTAAGGAATGAATTGTTAAATGATGACACTGCCTCATCAAGGGAAGGAACTTTAGTTTTGTCCAGTTACATGATTTGAGTTCAAGTTGAAATTTAGTTGGGTCAAAGTTTTTCTTGGATCTGATAGACCTATAAATAGGTAAGCTTGTACAATTAATTTTGTCTTTCATGATGTATGTGAGCAGGTGATCACTAAGATCATTAGGGAGAGTTCCAGACATATAGTTCTGGGGATGACTGTTGGTGAGTATCCAGTCTAGTATACTCTCTTTTTGGTTATTGTTACCTGTACGTGTGGTAGATGATATTATCTGAGAGAATCCATGTAGGTTAACAGGGATGGGGTTGGACTGTGCTGTGCATTGGTTCCAGTCAATATTAACATCGCCCAGGACAATGGTTTCTTGAGGGTAGTTGTTGGCTATCCAATGTAGAATGACCTCTAGTGTTTCTACATTGTTCCCAGGGGGAATATAGGTGACAATTAGGTTAATGCCCTTATGATTATTTAGTAGAATTTTTAGAGCTAGTATTTCAGCGTTAGAGACCTGGGGTGGTTGTATGGGGTTAGTTATGATGTTAAGTGTGCTATTATATAAGATGGCTATTCTACCTCCTCTTTTCTTTACTCTATCTGCCCTAAGTATATTGTAACCAGGAGGCAGGATCTCATTGTCTTTGGTTGATGGCCGGAGCCATGTTTCAGATAGACACATTATGTTGGGGAGGTATGTGGCTAGTACAGCATGCAGGCTATGTATCTTATTGTTTAGGCTTCTAATGTTTAAGTGGCATATTAGGAGGGAGTTGACCAGTCGGTGGGAGAGTGGTGGGCTGGTAGGATTTTGAGTTAAGGTTGGGCCTGGATTAGGATGGATGTCCCCATCTTTGGTTATGTTTTTTCTTAGATACGCTTGTAGTCTAATAACTTTGAATAGTAGTTTTAGTTCATATTTGGATTTTGGTGTTGATTGGAGTGGTTTTTTTAGAAGCAAGTGGTTGGAATTTATAATTTTTGGGGTAGTGTAGTAGTGGGCAAGTTCCGCAGTCAGTGGAGGTAGGGGGGTCTTGGTTTGGCATTTTTGGTCCTATGAGTGGGGTAAATAGTCTGATAGTGTAAGTAAGCAGATTGGAGTACAGGCTTGAAATTCAACATAAACATATACAGTTGTAAAATGTCTAATACAATTCAACATAAATAGGCATTTACAGTTGTAAAACACTTACTGGAGAGACACTGAGCCTTCATGGGGCCTGTAGCAGAGTGGATTGTAGTTTTACAAATGGTGCCTGCCGCAGGTAATATTTATTAACTCTGGGATTGTCTTAAGGTAATAAACAGGGAAGGGGAGGGGAGAACAAGGGTGTGAGCAGGCAGTTCTTTGTACTGCTGCTAATGAGCCAAAGCAAGACAAGTATGTGTTAAGAACAATCACAATTGACCAAGGAATGCTCTGAAACTGTAAGTCTTGCCTTAATTTCTCAGGTGGAAAACCAGGATAGCCTTGTATCAGTAGGCTACTGTGGTATAGTTTAAATAAACAAACACACAGTATTGATCAGTTATTGATACTATTTGCTAACAAAAGGGAATAAGAGAAAGTGGACATCTAAATAATTGATGTAATTTTTTTCTGTAGGTATAAGTGAATCTAAGAAATGCTGTAGTGTTGTTTATATAAAGTAAAAAATCTAATATACTTTTAGGGTCCCCTTCTCAAACAAAAAACAAATCATCTATATATGGGAAGTAAAAGTGCCAATGGTCCTTTATCAGAGTTGACTTAAGGATATAAAGGCAGTAGATAAATGACATTATATACATACTGAAAAAAACAACACAATATATACATGCATTATATACAGTATGGAAATCAGGCTGGCATGCTGAAAGGATCATAATCTTAAGTAGAATCAGAGCAAAGTATGTAGAGGAAAGAAAGGCAGGAAAAGGCTAAGTTGTATGACCAGAGAGATAGCAGTTGCATTTTCCTGAAAAAAGAAGAGAGAGACTCCACAGTTGGGGAACAAGGACTGAGAAAGCATGGTCTGTGCAGTGAAGCCTAACTTCACTTCTGTGATTCCACCCTTGGAGGAGTGAAACAACTTTGGCTCAACATATGGGTGACACCTAGCAGAAACATCATGTTTTCACCAATGGAGATCAGAGTCATCCAAGCTTGCACTGTTATAGTGCATTCATGCTATGCACCCAAGGGGAAAATAACATATAGAGGCATGCTTCCTCTCAGAGGGTAGCAATTTCAAGTTCTGTGCAGCCACCTTGGAGGAGGAGGAGGTGCTCCCAATGGGGGAGGATAGGCCACCCTCCACAGAACCAGCAAGCTGGCCCACTTCCTACCACCTGACCCTCACTGGGAAGTGGAGGGCTTATAGGGATTCCAGGGCAGGAATGGGTCATAGCTCTGTTGCCTATCCCAGGATTATCTGGCTCTCGTTGCACTGGAAGAAATGGAACAACTGGGTGAAGGTAGGATATATATTAGGTAAGGTTCTGGGCTGAGAAAAAAAGTATTAGTTGTTAGACTTAGATGAGAGAGAGGACCAAGAATTATTGAAACCTAAAAAGTGAGAATTGTGAGTGTACTAGTAAGGATCCACTGTTGACAGGTGAGTGCTCTCAGGAATATTATGGAACGTTATATAAATCCAAAATGGAATAGGAAGCAACTGAACAGGAAATATAGATTTTTATTTTTTTGCAAAATCTAGAATTACCAAGGCTTATGAGTGAAGAATCCTTGTTTAGGTCAGAAACCCTTCTATCTTGAGAGACGTCTTCACTTCAGCTATATGATGACCTGATAAAGTTCAAAGATCTCTCTCTTGTTGATGACCCACTAGCAAACATTGCATTCGCAAAGAAGTTCTATTCTCACCTCAATACCTGCGTTGAGAATTTGGTCCAGATCCATAAGAAATACAGCCCTAAGTACAGGAATAAACTTCTTTGATATAACCAATATAAGAAAGCTTTATAACAAGAAGAAGAAAATAAACACTTCTTTAGAAACTAACTGAAAAAACATACCTCAAAAGTAAACACAAGTTAAGCAAATAGCTTAGGAACAAAAGTAACATTTTCCAAGGTCAGTTATGAATTGAAAACTGCCTCATTTGCCAAACATAATCACAAGTCCTAAGTCCTTCTTGGACTAGTTAAGGAAACACAGAAACAATATCCAGCACTAGTGTGAGTTCATACATAATGAGTTTGACTACTCATGCCTGAAGACATAGCTAACATATTAGCAGACAGGTTCAAACATAATCTCCACTTCCCTTTACCTTTCATGTCAGCCCCCCCCCCCCAAACAACACCTGAGCAAGCCCTGAAGGCTCTCATGGAGGTGAAAAACACAAGCTCCATGGGGCCTGATTACACACTGGTCTGTCTCCTAGCAAATATGAATCACCATCTCACTGACCTGCTCCACAGCAGAACCCGTTCAACCTCAGCTTCTCATCTGGCTTTATGCCCAAAGCATAGAAAATGTTGGTGGTTATCTCCTACGCAAATAAGGCCCTACTACTGATCTTGGAAAATACAGACCCATAAATCTCACAGGCCTTTTCAATAAGACAATGGAACATATAATTATAAACCTCAAAAACACTGTAGTTGGCAGCCTAAAGTCCCTCACATACTTCTCAACTGTCCAGATTTTCACAGAATGTCCAGATTTTTGCCTCATAATTTTGTTTTTTTCCTCATAAAGCTTGTGGTTTTCTGGCAAATCAGAAGGATAATCTGGAGAATGAAATCACTAAATAATGAGATATATTTATGTTTCAGACTTCACACGCTTTAGAAAATGCATGTTAACAAAAACCCCATTATTCTAGCAACTTTTTAAGTTTGTAAGAGAAATATTTAATTTTTTCCCTTTTCTGGGGACTTTGTCCCCCTGTTATGTCAAGCTTTGTCCAGATTTCCTGATCTAGGAGGTTAAGAGGTATGGTCCCTTGGTCCACGTCAGTTTGGGCTTTGTATGATCATGGCTGCTTAACCTGCTTGACTTCTTTGAAGAAAGTCTTTGAGGCCTTGGATGAGGGCAGATGAGTGCACACAGCTAACCTTAACCTAGCAAAAGCCTTTGACATCATTCCTTACACAGGCATCATAGATAATCAGGTCAAAATAACTGTATACCTTTTCATTTTCCAATGGTTAGAAAATCTGCCCCCAGACAAACTCCAGCAAATTATGATGGGGCACACTTTTTCTTAAAGGCTGGGTATCAGTGGCACCCCACAGGTCTCAATTATGTGGCTGCTTTGGTTTAGTATGATACTTCTGTGATGTCAAAGCTGACATCAAGAGTCTTTGGGTGAAGAAGTTTGTTGTTGATTGTAAACCTGAAGCCATTGTCAACTACCTCTGGGACTCCGAGACTCTGCAAGATGGATTAACATACACAAACAAATGGTGCCATGGCCACGTCCTAAGCTAAATGCCAAAAAGTACGGTACCATATCCTTTGGTAAACAAGAGCAACCTTACTTCCACCATATTAAAGTTACACCAGTCAAAATGAACACAATTATTACAGACATGGGCACATTTGTTGACAACAAGCTTTCCCTTGTCCTTCATGTATTCTTGATTGTTGAGAAGTCATTCTGTTTTGCACAGCTGATTACCAAAGGTATTTTCTCCTTGTTCAAAGATGTTATCATAGCTCTTTACTCCTTCCTTATTAGACCCATAGTTGAGTACAATGCTTCCTTTCATATGTACCTGTCCAGACATGTGATCCAGCTTGAAAGCCCCCAAAATTCCCTCACCAAAATATCAAGGCCTGAGTTCCACTACCTGTGCTGAGCACCTTAGAGTTTTCTCTCTCTGTGTTCTCTGTCTCATGCAGACTCCTTAGAGGGAGATCTCTACATGGCCAACAGGGCCTCAGATGACCCAGACATGAGCAACTTTCGTCATATCTGCAAAACTAGCAATACCATGAACACCCCATACTAAAGACCTTAACCTTCACCATAAAATAAACTATACCTGTTAGTGCAATAGATACCTTACTCAAAGAATTCCTCTTCTCTGGAACAGACTCCCCCTTTGTATTAAACAAAGCTGCTCCCTCACACTCTTCAAAGGCAACCTAAATGAATAGATGGGTAATCATAAATACTTCTCAGGTCTCTTCATGGAAAGGGGTAGCAAATAGTGAATACTGCAGTGGCTATGTCATAGCTCTCAACAGCTAATGTCCAAAGTCAGGGACAAATCCAAAAATATTCATGGACAAATGGCCTAAATTTCATAATGCTAACACAGAAAGTTCTTAGAATAAGATAACTTGAACTAATATGCATTTTCTGAATTAAATTTGAATAGTAATGATTGTCATTATCAATTGACCATAACCTACCATCTTTTCTCAAAGAAATCTGAGGTTTTAGGAAGGGCACAGCAACATTTTGAACCAAAACAAAAGGATGTCCCTGAAATTCAGGGACACCTGAGAGGTATGCCCTTGTCTCAGACTTCTCAACTGTTCCTGTCTTGGAAAAATATTCCGTTTTTTAGGTATGATTTACACTGGAAGATGCTGTACCTGCTTTGGAAGTATGTCCCTATTTCCAGGCTTGATATATCCCTTCACACAATTTTCTGAACCCTGTCCTCCATAATGCATGAATTTTGAAGCTAATATACAGAAACCCACAATGAAGCCACGGTTGTGCAGTGGTAGCGTTGTCGCCTCACAGTAAAAGGTTCTCCCGTTTGATTCTCGGCTGGAGCGCCTTCTGTGTGGAGTCTGCATGTCCTCCCCACGGTCGAGTGGCGTTCGAAAGACATGTGTGAATGGGCGTGCCTTCGTTGAAGGTTGGACGTCGAGCTGGCACCTCGGCACAGTAAAAATCTACTGCCAATCATTAGCGGACCGGAGTTCCGTTGTGGCGACCCCTAACCAGGAAAAGCCGAAAGAACAACAACAACATACAGAAACCCACAATACATGACCAACATGCTAGTTGCACCTATAATTTAAATAAAGGATACACACATCTTCCTTTTTCAGAAGCAAAGATAAACGACATGTGTAGTAGAGATTTGTAATACAGTTCATTAAAATCTATAGATTTTATACCATCTTTTTGATAATGTGCTTATAAATTTCCATCATTTTTGTCATTCTAAGTTTTTAAACATGCGTTTCTGAGTAGTATCTCTAATTCCTATTGAAATTTTCACTGTTTGCAGGTTGAGGTGTATGCCTGGACTACAAATGATTCATCCAGTCAGTGGCATAGTAACAGCTTATGAACCTTTCTACCTGTAATTTTTGGCCAGTAACTTCATGTAGCATTCCCTGCAGAAGTCTGTACCCTTTCACCCAAAAAAGTTTTCAGCGACTGTATAAATGATACACTATGCTTGCCTCTCCCCCTAGTGCTCAGCTCAGATATTGCAGTTAAAATAACAACTGTGGTTGGAGTAGCTAAATACAGAGAGCAGAACAAAGAGATTTATTTGCAGTTATAGTAAATGCACCACACAGCTGTATTTCTCAAATAACAATGATAGTGAATATTTTCACAGCAAAGCACTACTCACAATCTATTACTGGTGTCCCCATTTATGCAGCAGAAGTTACTATTTTCCATTTTTAAAGCTTTTACATTTATTGTATCATACGTAGTGTCGTTAGTAAAATAATAATAGACATGTTGATTATCTCTGTGCCTCACCTATTTTTATGCAAATATATCTCATGCATTCAGTGTATTAAACAACAATAATTCATGTAGCAACAAATTCATGATTGTTCTAGTTCATTTGAAAGCTGTCTAGGTTTTGTCTGCTGTGGATGGGCTGTGCTGATCTGAAAATTAAAGGCATTCTGAAGGCATAGTCCATGAATGTTTAATGTAACAACAATCAGGATGCTATTTAAAAATTTCAGATAAACTAATAAACACTGTCATGATTTTGTTGTGGTAGAAACCACAGAATCACCCAAACCCAAAACTAATTAATCCAGACAAAACAAATAAAAATGCTAAAATAGTTAACTTCAGTTATCAGCAGGGTTATGTTTTGTTAACAGACATAAAGGTTTCATTTCCAAATTAATATTATTGTAAATGCTAGTCCAAGCAAATGTTGCATGTGTATAACTGTAAAAGATAATTCCATTTTATAAGTACACTGAGGCACTTCACAACACTGTTTTATGAATTATAGCAAAATGCCTGTATATGGAAGAACTTAGTCCTTGACCATTATGTTGTGTCTTTTATTTGTTGTGCAGATGTCACAATACCACCAACATAGTGCCACACCTTAATGCTTAGTTGTGCCATAATTTCTCAGATCATAACTTGCTCTATATCATTGTCAGCATTCATGCATATGATACCATATGATTGATATTAGCAAAGGTGGATATATGAGTGTTCATTAAATTGTTGGTTCACTATCCACCATTAGGATGTGAGTAAGTGATATGTAGCTTTCCCACTCTCCATGACACCAGTAGAGGAGAGCTGGCTATTATTTTCTTAAATCTGCTATCATGTCATGCCCACCAGGGCCTTGAATGCTAAACAGCTGTAGACATGAATGCTGTCTGCCCTTCCTAACTAAAACATCTGATAGTGCTGATATGATGCTCTATCCCTGATCTCTCTCTGGTTTCCATGTTGCTGACACAGACATATACTCTCAGACAACGATCATATTTTATTGAAATTTGCCATCACTAGATCAAATTAATTTTCCTTCTTCCAGTAAGTACATAAATGCATCTAATTTTGCATCTTGTAAATACTTTGTAGTTTTACTGTCTACACTGTAAACATCTGTAAGTCCTGGGAGCTAAATTGAGGCACCTGAGATGGTACAACAATGTTGATAGTAATCCAAAATAGCGCAAACCATTTATTCTAATTCAGGCAAAACTAATTTCAAAAGCTATGAACTGATGTCTGTTTATGTTAGTGCAAGTAAAGAATCCAGAGTAAAATATTTAGTTAAATGAGCAGCAGCATATGTGTGAGTACTAGACAAGCCCTTTTCCTGAATAATATCAGCTCTGTTGCTTCAGTATGTGTTTATATTGGAATGCAAATAAAAATTAGTCAGACTAATGTAGTAATTTATTCATGAGAAATACAAACAAAGCCAAGTTTGTCATTATAGTTAATAATTATTGCTTGGTAACTATGATTAAGCATAAAAGCATGTTATGAATGAAAGCAGAATGACATTAAGTAGATAATGAATTGCCAGTATGCAGTTCACTTTGAAAACACTATACTCTAAGCTTTAAAAACACAATTACTTTTTCAGAAAAAAAACAACTGGCCTGTCTGACAGGAAACTGTTAGCTGCTGAGGCCTTGACATTGTTTGCAAGCTGTACTAGAAAATGAAATGTAATTCACTTTTCACACCATGTTTCAAGCATCAGAAGGGTCCCAGTTTATTGGAGAAATATACATGTTGTAGAAAACTCATGTTCATAAATCCCTCAGGCATGTCTGTCTGTGTATTTGTGTGTGTGTGTGTGTGTGTGTGTGTGTGTGTGTGTGTGTGTGTGTGTGTGTGTATGTGGTTGCATATACATGGTTATAAGTCAGAACAGCAAACACTCCTATGAGCAAAGGGTTTTCTGACCTGTAGAGAAGAACAAATGCTCATGTGAGCGCACATTACGGTCTATGGAGTTTTTGCAGGCAGCTTTTTCAATGAGATTGTGGTGCAGCAGGGTAATGGAGTTTGCCTTTACCCCACTCGTGTTGGAGTTGGTTTATATAAATAGCAGGAGGTGTGTGGATGCAGGATCCTTTGCTCCCTGCACAAAAATTGTTTTTTGCTGTTTTATTGGGGGGGTCGATCATTACTGTTATATAAAAAGATCACATTGTTTGTGTTTGCTGTTATGAGCATTCACAGGTTGCTGACACACCCATACACACACACACACACACACACACACACACACACACACACACACACACACACACACACACACACACACACACACACACACACACACACACACACACACACACACACACACACACACACACACACACACACACACACACACACATATATATATATATATATATATATATCTGTGTGTGTGTGTGTGTGTGTGTGTGTGCATGTATGTGTGAAACGGAGAGGGAGAGAGAGAAAAATTGAGAGCTGTAAACAGAGAGATGCAGCTATCTGTACTCATCTGTCTCTTATGTGTATACGTATCTACCCATTCTTTCACTTACTAGATGTCAAGAAAAAGGATATTAGCCCTATCTACTCAACCATTAGAAACTTTTAATAACTATAGAAACAATGTAACAAAAGGCTTTGATTGTTCCATTGAATGGTAATGGCTCCAATTAGAGACTCGCATCATTTGTTAGACAAATGTTAACGTGGTACAATGCTGCACAATTAACAGGATGTAAGGTAAGTGCAGTGATCCTACCTATACATAAAAGTAATTCCACTTGATGCATTAATCATATCTTGACATATTTCTTCACAGGGTCAGCATCAGAAATAACCATCTGCAATGCCTTAGCACAGCAGGCTGATGCTGACAGCAGAATGTCTGTCAACGTTGATGCCATGGCACTCATACTCGTGACATACCCTGATGACAGTGGCACCCAGTCACGAATTGTAATGTCAATGTCCCCCATACCTCCTTAGACAATGACACAGGCTCACACACACACACAAATATATACATAGAATGAGGACATGTCATTTCACTGGATGGACACCACATAGCTCAACACCTCCTTCTTGTATATAGGCTGAACTTCACTGATGAAGAGACTACCTTTCAGAGGGAGTAGCATCCAATGCCACACCTGTACACACAGATGCCAGGCAAAGACATAATTCACAGTTGCCCCCATTGATATGTAAGGCCAGACTGCCTGGCACCAGGTTGAATGTGGCATAGATCAAGCCCAAGCTACTGCCACTGAGAGTCGGGTAGCGGTGTTTAGAGTATTACAGAGTATACTTGAGGAATATTGCCAGTACAAGGGAATGGCTGAGGCCATGGACAAGACCATGCTGATTCTCATGTTCACTATGGTTGCACATACAGCATTCATGTATATCTCCTTGTGCAGATTAGTAAGAGCTTACCAGGCCCACTCACTGGGAAAACTGCTGGATGTGGCCAGTGAACTGTCAACATACATGGTGAATGAAAGTGCTGCAGGTACTCAGGTGGAATCCTCAAAAAAGAATGTCGACAGGGTTCATCAGGCTTCTATAACACATGGTAGAACATCTCAGTCAAGGTCTAGACCCCTTAGCTTGGTTACGTCAATGTCAGTTGGTTCCCCTAAATCCAGTAAATCCTGTCATTAGAGCATCTCAGCATCATGCTCTTCAGCCAGGAGTTACTGTCATTCTATGGGACCACCATCCACAATTTCCTCAGGGGACACTGTGTAGGACACTTCAAATATAACTTACATTTTCAACATCAGTAAAAGGATAACAGTACTCAACCAGCAGTCACTTTCAACACAAGTCTAATGCGACACATTTCATTCACTGCTTTCTGAAAAATAATAAAGAAACAATACCACAAGAAAAAACTTTTTTCTTTTGCAATGCAAGTAATTTAAGCACAATAACCTATATCATATTCTTTTCTTGAAACTGCAATGAAAAATATCCCTCTATCCCTAAACATGTTTTATAACACCTACTTTCATACACATAAGTCAAATCCTTTCAGTATATCTAGCACTTGCGCCACATAGCCCTCAACACAGTACAAGCAACAACTGATGAAAAATGTAAGAAAGGCATTTCTTTTGTTGATATAAAAATGTCTGAAGTAAAGTATATGTTGACTATGCACCACTCAGCACAGCCCACAGGTAACACTACATGCAACATGTATTATCTGCATGAATATTTTTGCACTTTCATTAAGTAAATGTCTGGGCATATAGTTATGGACTAGATGCCACTTCTCTGCCTGTACAGCTGTATACCACACATAACCCTGCTGAAGAGGTTCTCTACCTGCACATCTGTATACCATACATATGCTTGCTGAAGGGGTTCTTTGCCTGCACAGCTGTATACCACACATAAACTTGCTGAAGGGGTTCTCTACCGGCACAGCTGTATACCACACATAAGCCTGCTGAAGGCTTCTCTGCCTGCAAAGCTGTTTACCATACATTTGCCTGGTGAAGGGGTTCTCTGCCTGCACAGCTGTATACCATCCATAAGCCTGCTGAAGGGGTTGTCATGCCATTGCCATTAGCTGGCCACCATCACTATCATCATGGGTGGGTGGAAAGATAAATGGAGCTGCACTGCTACTATCAGTGACTTGGTGTGACAGTTGTGTAACAGAATGATGCATAATCATGTCATACTGACTGCAGCAGGCAATAAACATCCTACATGGAGTTGCAAGGTCATAGTGAAGAGCATCTGTAGACTCATCCAGGCAAAAGAAACAGGGTTTGAATGGGTTAGACATTCACTCGGTGACTATCCAAGTCTGGGGCAATGTGGAGTTGTAGAGCTCCTCAGCAGCTACCTGTAAATTATAGACTGGTGTCATTATCCAAGGTTCAAATGGTTTGCATGCATCACCTACAAAAGAAAACAAGGTGGGGACATGACAAAATAGGGGGTGATTGCTCAGTACTACTTTTACCACTCTACAGATATTGAGATACCTATGGTTAGGAAATTGAAAATGCTTTGCACTTACCAACTAGATGACTATGAGGAGTCCTGCCATGCAAGAGGATGTGGTACAGTGAGCTTGTCTGCCAAATATTGTAATCATGGGCACTGCCAGGACAATGGACCTACATATTGGTGATGCATCTCCATGTATCACACTACATGGCATCTGATGGAATGGTGGCCATTCCTGTTCTAGTACCATTTCCCTCTTGGCCTAGATGAGGCTTTACTAGCAACATGAGTGAAATCTATTGCACCAAGAACCTCAAGAAAGTGTGTCATCCAAAGAAGGTATACATAGTACTGACTCAGTCCTGAGATGACACTGAGAAGTAGATGTACTGATGCACATGTGCCAAGAGTATATCAGGCAGCTGCTAAAGTATCCTCAAGGCAGAACCCTGTGAGATACCCACTATGACCCAGTATTTTTATGGAAGGCCCCCATGGCAGGAATAGTGAGGGATATACTAACACAAACTCAGCAAAGACCATACAGTGTCTCTACCCACTCTAAACTTATCCAAGATTATCTGATCAGCAAAGTTCAGATGAGTCAGCCTTTGCCTATGTCTTCACATTCTTGGCTAGCAAGAACTGCTGGTTACAACTGGTTTTGGTGTGATTGCGTTGAGAACCTCAGAACAAGAGACAGTTAAGCTGGCAACAAATGGAAGCATCTTTGTGTACTACAAAGTGAATGAAAATAATTGGCTTTGTTTTTATAAGCAGTATGTACATTAAATAAAAATGACTGAATCACAGAGACAAATAAAAAACTCCTAATTTCCATAAGACAGTTGCAGATTTTTCACATATTACTCATTTACTTCTCATTAATACTTTATATGCATACGGATTTTTCAGACTCGTTCAAACAGCTGTGCTTAAGCCCAGCTGATGTCCCTGAATCACACCTTAGCTGCTCTCAGGCACAACCAGTGCAAATTCACACTGTGCTTAAGGTCAATGACCTATTAACCTTGTATACTGCCCTAACACTAATGACCTATAAACCTTCCGTGCTGCCCTAACATTAATGACCCATTAACCTTTTATACCACCCTAACCCTAATGAGCTATTAACCTCCCATACCGCCCTAACACTAATGACCTATTAACCTCCCATACTGCCCTAACACGAATGACTATTTAACCTCTCACATGGAGTTCTATGATTCCCAGCTCAGTTAATATTTCCCATTTGAACTAACCATGCTATTAAATCAGTGTAACTTCAATAAATGAAAACAATCTGACTAAAAATGCTACCCCAGAAGTTACAGGAGACTGGATCCATAATAACTGTTAAGATGTATAGTCCTTGATTTAAAAGTAAGAAGAAGAGGCGAAATACACAGAGAGAAAGAGATAGAGAAAAGATGATCAGAAGAAGTGTTCTGCTTTATTAGATCATATATTATTTGTTTATCAACCTTTAGTCATTCATCTTTTCTCTATAGTCTTCCTTAATTTATTCATAATTATTTCAAGTTAAATATGACACATTTAAATATCTATGTCTCTCCTCTTTATTCCTAGTTTCTAACTGTGTGATATGAAAAAAAGTGATGACTGTATAAAGTTCATATTTTTATCGCTTATACTAAAAAGGTAGTGAGGCCAATAAGGGATAATAAATATTATTACCTGTGACTAAACAAGCTGGATAGAAGCATGTATGACATTTGGCAGATTTGAATAGGTATAAAGCAGGACTACAGAAATATTGAAAGTGACCACAGAAAGAAGATATAAATAAGACAGAGGAAAGGACACTGAAAGGCACTTGACTGTGGGCAGTGCAGAAAGGAAATATTAAATGAAACAGATACTTTTCTTGTGAAACATACCACATGGAACACAACATCAAGACTTTAGAAACAATTGGGTGAGCTAAATTGTTTCCCAGGGCAATGATGGATAATGCTGTCAAGAGGAGGACAAAGGGTCAAGCCTCCAAGGTAAGGGATATGTTTTTCATAACTACTTACTGATACACAATAAACTGCAGTAAATATAAACTTAGTAAATAAGTTTTAGAAAAAATAGGCAAAAATTGCTGATGAGACAACTGAAGGGAATGAAAAGGAATTTATAGAGAAATATAAGAAAAAAGTAAAGAACAACCTAGACTATCACAAAAATGAAGCTGGTTCACCAGACTGAGCAATAGGGGAGAGGAGACCAATGAATGGCAATGCTCTAATAAAAAAAGGATTGTGATATTAGTACTACTTTGGCATGCAATTTATTAATGCAAGGGACACTATAATGGAACAAAAGAAATTCTTAAAACCATGCACAATAGCAAAAAGGCAAAGATGCAAAAGCTGGGAAAGGAGAGGAGTGGTCTAAGCATAGGCAGCTGCCAAAGAACACAATATTCAGGTCTGGGGGTAGGTCCAGAGGAAAGATTATATAGAATGACAGCAACTGGAGAAGCAGGGAGGCGTACGCAAAAACAAGGGAAATACAGTTAATTATGTGGAACTTTGGAGTTTAACAAATCCTATCAGAAGAAGAATAAGAATGCAGAAAAAATGTTAAAAAGGATAGGGAACACATTTTTCTATTACAAGACTGAAAATCAGTGATGGGGAGAAGATAATGTGTTATGACTACCCAAAGGGAGAATTGGACAGCGAGGCAGGAAGAGGATGAGGATGAAGAAAGATGGTCATAGCAATTACATTTTGTAGCGGGCATGAGACAACCATAGAGAAAGTGATAAAAAGTGGGAAATGTATATGGATCGCCTGGCAGGGAAGGGTGGAAGGTTCATGCTAGACAACATGAAATATAGTTTTGCACCAAACAGTGAAGACAAATGATTCTACAATAACTATTTTGCTAATGTAGCACAGACCAGGAAACATGGAATAGAGAAAATGGGGGGATTACATTTTTAACATGGAACCAGAAAAAGAAAGGCAGTGTGGAAGGAGGAAATGTAATTACAAGATGACACAAGAGCTAGCCTAAGGAATGAAAAAGAGAGGATACCTGGGCATACAGAGATAAAGGTATCCAGCCAAGAGAATACACCTTTGCAAGAAGTGATTTGGTATAGGCAAGTAGGAAGACAGGCATTTAGGGAAGGAAAACCTAATGGAAGAGATAGAAATACAGGACAGATACATATCACATCATGCAACGTGAGACTTAAGGTAAGTGTGCAGAAACAGAAAACAATGAGAGAGGAGCAGAGGTGGCTATAAATGGGAGGAGACAGGGAACAAAGAACTGCAGTAAGGATAAATAAAGAAGTCAATATAGGACTATATGGAAGCCAGAGACAGACAGAAAGATTCACTGGTGAGATAGGCTCAAGGCCACTGACGGGAAAACTGATGAGGGCAGAATTAAAGAAGGAAGGGTGATTGAAGAGCTGAAGACGGAGCTAGTTGTGGCACAGATGGAAGTTGGAAGTAATACAGGTAGAAAATAAGCATTATAGATTCAAGATAAAGCCATAAGAATGGAATTGGTATTGTAAAATGATTACAGAGCAAGAAATTTAACAGTAATACTGCAGGGGTTACTGGTGTATATTGGGGGCACAAGGGAAACAGCTAATGAATAAATATAAGATGAGCAGGCAGGGAGAAAGAGGAGTCATAGGATAAGGGGGAGAAAAGGAGACTATTTAGAAGAGAATGAACTAATCAGGGAACGATTCAAAGAATACTATGGGGAGATTTACAAATAACAGGAAGTGGTATTAGTATCAGAATGGAAATAGGGAAAGAATGTAAAAGGATATATACTAGAAAATGAAAAAAGAGACAAAGCTGAATGCAGAGATGAAAGAGGTGAAATAAAAAGCCATATATAAGAAGAAGGAGAGAAAAGCTGGAGGATAAGAAGGATTCCTCCAGGAGATCTTCAAATGGGGAGGGGAGGAAATGTGGAAGGTCCTAGAAGAGGAATACAAGAGAATACAAGACTCAGGCAAAATATATAACAGTATTAATAAGACCCAGATAACCATGATACCTAAAGGAGAAGAGAAAGGGAGGATATACAAAACTATATGCCTGTCTCTTTGATTAATGTAGTTGTCAATCTTATGACAAAGGTATTGGCAGGAAGACTGGATGAAGTATTACCAAAAATAATAAAAACAAAATGGCTTCACGAAGAGATGTAAACATACCTCTCAACTGTCCAGATTTTCACAGAATGTCTAGATATTTGCCTCATATTTTGGTCCATTTTTCATAAAATTGTGGTTTTCTAGCAAATCTTTGGCAAATTATTGAAGATTTAAGTCAGAAAATAATGACGGATGTTTGTGTTTCAGACTTCATACCCTTCAGAAAATTCATGCTAATGCAAAACCTGTTATTCCATCTACTTTTTATGTTTGTAAGAGAAATATTTAAAAACTGTCCCTATTTTGGGCCTTTGTTCCCCCATTATTTATGGCTTTGTCCAGATTTCTTGTTCTAAGAGGTTGAGAGGTATGGAAGGAAGGCAGAAAAAATCCTGCTGGTGTTTATGCACGAGGGTGGGGTCAGGAATGAAAAGGTGGGATTGTTCTCTTTGACCTACAGATGCCTTTTAATATGATGAGGTGAGAATCCCTATAGAAGACACTGCAGCAAAGGCAGGTAGTGGAAAGTTCAAATATTAGAGTCAGGCCATATGCCAAGACCCAGAAATTGAAATTAAGGAAGTGGCACGACTCTGATGCAACAACAAAGACAGTTGTATTAAGATTAGTTAAAGGGAAGGGGAAAGGGATAATAGATGAGATAAAAGAGAAAGTTTTCATGTACATATGGTTCTAAGTTGGTAACACACTGAGACAGACAATTGGGAAAAACCCTAGAGGAAGTTGGAAAAAGAAAGGGATACTCTCCAGGGTGTGGGGTGGGAAGATGACATACCCATTTCTTTGGAGAATTAATGTACCAAGTGCGGTGATACTACCAATAATGCCTCACCTACTCTGTAACATACAAATAGACCCCCACAGGGGCAAAAAGCTACTGCAAACTGACTGGGTCAATAAAGGTAAGAGGAAAAGAGTGAGCAAGGCAAAAATGAAAATGAATAGGAAAAGGGGGATCAGGGACTCCCTCATATCCTGATTTGTGCTCTGACATGTAACATTAGTCACTGGATAGAAACAGAAGAAGGGGAGGCTATTCAAAAAGAGTACAGGAAAGGGAGATGTGGAGAGGCTTACTAAAGGACACGAATGAAGCAGCACTAAAAGAACTGGGGTGCATGAAATGGGATGAAGGGAGCCACACAAGACTATGGAGAACACAAGAGTGGGTGGGGGGGGGTGAAAAAATCTTGAGGAGAAGTAGACTAGCTCAGAAGAAGATTTGGGATGGCAGGAAAAATTTAAAACAATGGAGGAGTTAATACAGAAATACACACTACCAAAGGCTCTGTGGTAGAACTACTTGGTACTTAGGAAGACCTGGAAAAAAGAATATAGAGAGGGGAAACAGGAGAAAGAAGCAGGCAGGAAAGGAGGGCAAAGAAGAGAGAAAGGCACATTGGAGAAAATGGAAGATGTCAGGGAAGGAAAACACCAAGCAGATCCGTTAACAGAAAGAAGGGACAAAGCTAAAGACGAGACTGAGAAAGAAATGGGGAATGGAGAAAGGATGGAAGGGAGTGGTAGGATACTGGCATAAGACAATTCAGGCAGTGATGTACATGCAGAAAGTTCATGGAGTGAGAGATCAAAGCCTGAGAATATTACACAGATGGTATCTAACTCACACAACTGGTAAAGGAAGACAGAAAGGAAGACAGTAGATGCTGGAGGTGTTAGGAGTAAGAAGCAGGCATGATGCACATGTTATGGGACTGTGGATGAGCACAAAATGTCTGGAAACAGGCACAGATGATTTGGAGAGATATATTTCAAGGAGAAGAAGAGCATACTTGGGAATTCTGTATATGGGGAATATATATGTATATGGGAAAAAGGACAACATCTGGAAAGAAAGAAACATGAGCATTATTAGACTGTTGAGTACTGAAGTTAAAACCATCATCACCCAAAATTGAAATGGGACAAAAACAACATAGGAGCAAGAATTATATAACAGGTTCATGGGGAAAAGATGGTAGACACTGACTAGAATGCAAAAAAGAGTAGAAAAAAATGAAAAGGCAATGGAGAGGTAATAGATTACAAAAACACATACATTAGTTAGCTTAATACAGATTTACAGTAATATTTGGTTTCATTCAGGGCTTTTAAGTGTTACCATAGAAGAAATAGTTACTATTGGAGTTAAATGTGTTGGTATGTTTCTCCAGCTGTTGTTGCAGAGACAGGTGCAACTGTATGTTTATTTGACATAAGTTACAAACTTTTTCCTGAAAACTGAGGAAGCAGACTCTTTCTTGATTCCTTGTGGGAGGCAGTTTATTGTAAACTTGTCCTTTCTGACTCTGGCTGGATTTAGTTAAATAGCCTTTTGCATGTACAGTACACTATACAATAATGTATAGTGTACTGTACATGCAGGTCTATATCAGAATCACAAAAGCTGTCTTTCGTGAATACATGTTCATCGACACATAAACGTTGAAGAACGAGAACAGTGAAGTACCAAAAGAGCAAAATGGAGAATGCCGAACGGATTTTCTTGACCAGCAGAGTAATTGTGGGGATGAGGAAATTAATCCTTTTCCCCACTATAGTGCGGTCTCGGAGTTGGTATATTTAAGTAGGGGGATGTGGGGGGGTGCAGGGGGGCTTGCCCCTCTGCAAAAATATTTGAAAAAGTGTTTTAGGTAAGGTTTGTACAGTTAGGTTTACCTTACCTGTATGGTGCTGTTATTTCCGGGAACGTGTTAGGCATTCTGCATTTCGCTCTTTTGACACTTTGCTGTTCTCATTCTTTGACGTTTATGTGTCGATGAACATATATTCACGAAAGACAGCTTTCGTGATTATAATATAGACCGGATCTTGCAGTACAATATATAATAACAAATACACATTAAACCTTGTTGTTTAATTAATATTATTTAAGTATCCATTAGCACATGCTAAAATTAGATTTTTTTCACAGGTGTTGGAATGTGGCAGTTAAATGGTGATTAAACCTTGGTTTTGTTGAAGTGGAATAGCATTTACAACAAAATTAAGCATTGCATATGTCTGTCACTAGCAACAGAATATTACTGTCAGTGCACTGACAGTTATAGCAGAGCTGTGTGATGTTAGTTTGAAATCTAGGAAAGTAAGTGCAGTTAAATCTATTGTAGTTGTAGAAACTGCCCAGCCTTAGTTACTGCCCATAATGGTCCTAGAAAGAAGTAAAAAACAGGGTTTGAGCAGGTGTCTATGGGTAGTGTGATTTTAAAGTACTGTGACTGAAGGATACTTTTCTTTTAGTGCTAGAGGTGTTTTGTTATAACAGTGGTATTTGGTGTGTTTCCATCTTCATCCCAACAGGAGTAAAAAGGTTGCTGTGGGCAGTAAATATTATTACTATTCTACATAACAATTACTCAACAACAGAAAAAAAACATGTACTCCTAAGAGTTTCAGTCGAGAATCACTTTCTTTCAAGCAAGTGTTTTTGCAAAAATATTCTTTTCAAGATCATGATATATAGCTGGAGTAGGTCATACAGGCATTTTCTTCAGGTATGTAATGGTAACTCATATGGTGGTTTCTTATGCTGTTGTCATAACATTTTTCATCTCTCTCTACTGCAGAACTGCTAAGTTTGTTATTTAGTGGGCTCTTACACCCCAAATTTCCTCTATTTAAATCATTCTCTCCAAAATTCTTCACCAGAAATTGTTCCACATTTATATATCAGCTCACCTACTCTTTACTTTAAATACAGAATGTTTACCTTTCCTTACTACCACGCCAGAACAAAGCAAAAAAAAATACAAACAAAAATTGCCATTATAAAACTACTTCACTCCCTCCAACATTCTTCAAGAATTAACTATGCAGTGGCATATACCCTAACCCAGGCCCTCCTTCAATTCCAACTCCCCTGTCACTTACATCTCCTCTAGTCATCTCTAACAATGCCAAACAACTATACTTTATCTCCATAAATATACTTACTATTTGTGATTAAATCACTGAAGGGCATGCCTGGATCTCTCATAATATATCAGATATTGCTACCCTTATTCGGACATGGCTAAAACATCATAAAAAGACTCAGAAATTCTTCCCCCAGGATACAGCATCACCTGAGTTGACAGGCCAAACAAAAAAAGCTAGAGCGGTAACTATTCTCTACCCCAACACATATGAAGATTCTCCTCCTACAAAATCTCTTCTGAAATTCAATAATGCTGAGCTACTTATCTCCAACATAAACTGAAATTACCACAAACTCCTTTGTATAATTGTTCTATAGATCCCTATAGATCTCCACCTTTGAAGACATCCTTTACTGGCTTTCATACAATATTACCAAAGAAACAGCATCCTAGGTGATGTCAACATCAACTGGAGTACTTTCACTTCTAACTATCCTTCTTCGAGCATCAACCTTCATGGTTTCAAACAACTTACTTTTCCTACTTACTATAACAAATTCCATGGTACTAGTCCCATTCTTGACCAGATTCTGGTCTCTGAGCCTTGTAATTACACTGTATCATGAACCCATCCTGGATCCCTTAGTGATTATTGTCTTACATATGCTATCAGTCATATTACTCACCATGCCAAACAACAAGTATTCAACATACTTGTAATCACTCAGAGTTTAACCCTGAATCATTTTAGCTGTTCTGAAGTCATCTAACTGCACTATTCTAAAAGCTTTGTCACTAGAATAGACATCAGAAAGGTTAAATTTATTTTTAAGCATCCGAAACAGCATTGCACCAATACATAGGAAGAGATTAAAATCTAACTTTGCCCTTTCACTTACTAATTAGACTAGAAGTTTAATGCAGAATAGAGACGAGTCACAGAAAGAATGGCAGAGACTTAAAACTCCACAAAACCTACAGCACTTTAAAGAACTTCATAACCTTACTTAAGCAAGTCAACCTAGAGAAGAAACAATACTGTTCTTATTTGCAAAATAACTATAGAAATAACTCTAAAAATTTCTGGTCATCCATTAAACAAATTTTATACTCAGGAACTGACAATGCTCTTAATCCTTCTAACTTGCCTTAGAAACAGCTACCAAGTTTAACTCATACTTGATTGAAAGCATAGCTGTCCTCACTAATTAATCCTTTCCTGACTCCCCTGACTCATGTCTACCCACATCCACTAATACAGCCACCTTCATACTAAAACCAGTTGCCAATTCCTTCATAAAAAATATTAAAACTTAAGCCTTGCTCACTCTCTGAAAATAACCTTCTGCAGAATACCTGAAAACTACTGCTAATACCATTGTATATCTATTCTCCATCCTTATTAACAGGTCAGTACAGGAATCCTATAGTCCCTTTCCCCATTATCTTTATTTGATATTTAAACTTTTAATAACAACAATAACAACTTGTAATCTATACAGAACAATAACACAAACCTATGTACACAATAAACAAATTCCACTTTCCAGAGAAGATCATTCATAAGGAAACGTTTTAACAAAATGACAACAAGGTATACAAAAAGTAAGAAAGGCCCTTAAGAAGGTGTCCTAATTCAAAGTTTAGAGAGTTGATGTGCAAGATTGATCAACTTGTAAAATACAATTTAGAAAATTATTACAAGATACAATCAACATGTTTTTTCCAATAACTTTCATAATATGAACTTCTAATGTGATTGGCTAAATACAGTTTGTGTTGTTATATATTTTACAGCCATTTGTTTGAAACACTTCCATGAAATTTTTAATCTATCCAGCCAGTTTTGGGTATAAAGAGGTTAATCAACAAAAATAATATAATTAGGACATGGATATCTTGTTGGTTTAAACTAGGTGTGTGTGTGTGTGTGTGTGTGTGTGTGTAGTATTGCAAATTCCCAAGACAGAGTGGATATTTATTACCCATCTTCTATAACTTAACTTTCAGGGAACAGCAAAATTTGTAAGAACTTTTACAACTCCATGATATATGTAATACGTTGGCTTTTTGAAATTTACAAAAGGAGCAATCCAGTGATATTGAGGAATATAATGTTTAAGAATGACTGGCGTTAGATACGCATTATTAATTGTCATGAGCTGGGTGTATAGGAGTTTTTTCATAGGTAGTAGTTTTGAAGTTAGATTGAGAGACTGGATTTGTTGATTGTATGTAATTGATGCATTTAGGTTGGACCAATAATTAGAAAAACTAATTGAGTTTTGATATTTCAGAGATGAGATTAATTTGTATATATTGAATATTATTTTTCTTGATATGATTGCCATCTATAACTTTTTACATAATGATATATTATCATTGTTGATATTAGATTCATTTATAAATTGTGATATTAGTTATCTTATTTGCCTTAACATGACAGTATAATTATTTGGTAAATTTAAAGTTTTCTTTAAATCACTAATTGAAAGATTTCTATAAAAATACAGGTCTAAAACAAATTTATCTTTAAGAAAAGGGTAATTAGAAAGGTTTAGCATTTGATTATTCACTTTTAAATTAGGATTTAAATTAATTGGTTGCAGTAACATAAATGACTTTTTAGACAGGTCGACTCAATTAGGCTTTGTGATATTTTTATCTTGTGTGTTAAAAATGTATGTATTTTGAGATTTTTACAATTTCCATCTTTGATAATGGGTAGAGGTTTGGAGTTATACTGGGATTTACATATATGATTATACCAGATCTTCACCCATATGCGACTCCATGAATTTGATTTAGGGCTGTATTCTGATATCATAATCAGTCTATTAGAATGTATTATATCATAATATAGTTTAAAATCTGGAGGGCCCAGACCTCCATGGTTCTTGGGATAATTTTTTTTTTCAATTATGACAGATTTTGGGGACCATAGAAACTTGGATAATTTTTATTTTTTATTTAACATTTGTTGACTGAGAAAGTCCAACTAGGACAGAGCCTATTTTCAGTGGGGGCCCAGGGAGAAACACTCCAGATGCATGTCTTTGGATTGTGGGAGGAAACCGGTGTACATGGAGGAAACCCATGTGAATGCAGGGAGGATATGCAGACTCTGCATGGAAGGCACTCTAGCAATGTTAACCACTGTACCACTGCACCACCCATAAGAATTTATGGTACTTACGACATTATACCCAGATTTTCTTTTCTCGCGGAAGAATACCAGCAACACAGATAAATGTATAGTACTGCCCAAAATGTTTACATTTACTGTAAGGTGGTAATCAGACTCGGTATGTCTTGGATTACCTTTGGGAAAGAAACAGTGGAGAAAATCCTCTTCCTGTTTTTGCATTACACACGCACGCTACAGTTTTCATGGCTGCTATCATACTCTCGTTGTTTGAACTTCTAGAAGGAATTCTTCAGAGAAATCTAACCATTGTTCGCAAATTGTCAAAAAAATAAAGGTCACTAAAACCATCGCTTGTGTGTGTGTGTTGCTTCTCTGAAGGATTCCTCCCACACAGTGATACAATCCGTCCATCACACACGACAGCAGCATGCAAAGGTAAAAATCTGGTTGTGATAATATGTAAGTACCAAATTTATTTTTATCATTTTTATTTGGTCATGATATTCTGAAAAAAATTAAAATGTACCATTAGACATTAGATTATTATAAATGGGTTAAATTGAAATAGTAATCTAGGAAGTATATTAATATTAATGATAGAGACTTTAGATAATAGAAGAAATTTTTATTTATTCCATTTGATAATGTTGTGTTCAGTATTAGACCATACTTTTGCTAGGTTGTCTTTGAAGAAAGAAGTAAGGTTGTGATGGAAAGTTATACCCAGGTATTTTAAAGAGTTTTTTTAATTTTAATTTCTGATTTAGGGAAAAGACAAGGGAATGTCTAGTTAATATCAAGAGAAAAATAGACAATTTATATAGGTTTAAACTGTAATTACAGAATTTTGAAAAATTCAATATTATTTAAAAGTTTTGGTATATCTGTCTTAGTGCAAAAATTTGATTTAGATCATCAGCAAAAGCTGTTAGAGGTATGAGAATATTACAGATGACTGGTATTAGGTGGTAAGTTTTTTGTATTATGCAAAGAAACAGTGGTTCTATATAGATATTAAATAAATATGGTGAAAGAGGGCAGCCCTGTCTTGTGTCATTATTTTAATTGGAAAAATTGTTATTAATATGTAAAGATATATGGGCATTAGAATAAAATACTTTTAATAAAAGAGAGTCAAAATCCAAAGCATGACATGATTATGAATATAAAATCTATATTCACTTGATCAAAAGTTTTTGAGGCATCAAACTTAAGTGACAAAAATGATAGGTTATATTGTTTAGAAATTGTCATTACAGTATCTAATGTTAATGTTCTGTCACAAGTTTGCCTGGTTTGCATAAAACCAGTTTGGTATGGAGACATTATATTTGATAGAGTGACTTTTAATCTATTAGCTAGTATCAGAGCAAATGTTTTAATGCCAACATTTATAAGAGATATTATTCTGTAATTTTAAGGATTTGTAAGGTCTGAATTGGTTTGTGCAATAAAAATAACTTAAGAGTTATTAAGATGAAGATCTGATATATATTTAAATATATACAATAGAATTTTTGAGATAGTTTGAGGAAAAGTTTTATAGAACTCCACTATAAGGCCATCCAATCCAAACAATTTACCAGTTTTGAGACTTTTGATTATTTGTAAAATTTCATGTTGGTTAAATGGTGTAGTAAGTATATTCTGCTGGTCTTTGGTGATTTTTGGAAAAGTAAGGTTGTTCAGCCACTGATCTAACTCTTGTGGGGAGTAGGTAAGATTGTGTTTTCTATATAAATTTGTGTAGATTTGAAAAAAGATCTTCATAATTTCTTCTCTAGTTTTATAATTTCCTCTCTAGTTTTATAATGCCTATCCTGAAACATGATTTTAGTTATTAAGGTAGCAGTTTTGTTTATAGTTATGAGTCTTGTTAGAAATTTTGATGAGGTTTGTGTCCATTCCGAATATCTTCCTAGTGTTTTCATTTCATAAAAACTGCTTTATATTTAATAGATAAAGTTCCTTTTGCAGGCCAGCTAGATTTGTTTGCAGTATCATTTCCATAAATTAGGTAAAGATCCTGTTTTAGCTTAGTACTTTTTTCTTTTAAGACCGTTTCTTTCCGATTATTTGTTTTCTTATAGTAAGTCACTTTACTTATAAAAAAAATACCTCTAATCTGGGTTTTAAAAGCAGCCCATTGGATATCAATTGAAATTTGAGATTTAGAGCCACTGTCTAGGAAAATATCCAGTAAATAATTAATTTCATTTTTAATGTCCTCTTTTTGAAGTAGATTAGGATTTAATGTCGAGTTATAGACCATATTGCTTGTTTTATTGCTATTAGACCAGTTAATTTTGGAGTGATCAGAAAAGCATCTGCTTTCTATATAAAAAGTATATTCAGTTTTTAGTAAGATTTCAGATATTCAAAAAAAGACTAACCTAGCCAAAGATGTATGGCAATGTGAGCAATAGGTACATTTTAATAAAGTGGAATTGTTTTTTTTTTTTTTTGAAAATTAAATGGGTCAAATAAAATAAAGGTTGACTTCAGATGTGCAATCACTGTAGAAGCATGGTTGTCACATGATTTATTTTTGCTGGTTCTGTCCGCATTAGGGTCAGCAGCTGCATTCCAGTCACCTGCAATAATATAGTAATGATTAGGAAAACAATTTAATATTTTATATATTGTCATTATAAATTGGTACTGCATGCTACAGGGTGCATAAATATTTAGTAGTAGTATTAGTTTATCCAGAACAGTGCTTTTTATAACTATGTAACACCACCATCCTTCAGAATCTGAATTATAATGCATTATTGAATCTTTGAATGATTTTTATGAGTATAACCGCAGTACCCAAACTATTTGATTTGCTGCCTGATTCTACAATAGCAGTATTACATTTTTTCTTTGTAATTTCAGACTATTGCTTAGAGATCATATGTGTTTCTTGTACAAACAAAATTTCTACTTTTGATTTATGAAATAAATGAAAAAATAAATTATTTTTTTAATTTGTTTGGAGGTCCTAAACATTCCATGAATCAATTATCCACATTTAAGAACTTAAATGTCATTAGGTAATATGACAGCAACACTAGCTTCCTTGTGAGCCTTAAATGGCTAAGTGATAATAAAATTAGCAATATAGGTGGATGGCATTTAATTCTCCCTGTAAAAAATGTTGCCTAACCACATCTGTCCAACAACAGGAAGAGGAAAGAACAGGATTATGTAAAGAACAAAATATAGAGGCTAAAATAGCACATTGAACTAGAATATATACTTCACACAAAAACATATTTATAATAACAGTTGATATAAAAAATACTTTCACATAGAAGAAAAGCATATCTATTGTACATCACTACACTTTGCTCTACTTTGCTACTATAATATATGATGCAGCTAAAGCCACAGTTACCTAAAAGAGAAAACAGAATTTTATCAATTTGGAATAAAAATTAGGTAGTTATAGCCTTACCGAAAGGTCAAAATTGCTAGAAAAGGCAAACAATTAGCATCAGTATCTAAATTGAAAGAATTAAATATATATTCGCTTCTTCACACTTGAAAAACTTATCTGATGAACCATCATTGAAAAACTCCCTTAACCAGAGAGTAGGGAGTAACCTGAGCTACTATTTGCAACTGAAAGCTGTCCTGTGATAAATATCTGAACCAGCAGGATAAATAGACCAAATATATTGTTTATTTGTATACTAGACAAAAAACATGTTGATATTTAACAATTTTCACACTTTCATTAAATGATTATTTAAATTTATATATCGCCCAACATCCAATCTCCACTTACACTTCTTATTATGTAAGATCACCGAAAGAAAGGGTGGTATACATACGTTTGCTTCAAATACAACACATTTATCCATTTGTACCAGGGGAGCAATTAAAGACACTTATAAATGTCTGCTTGGCTTCTTTGATTGAACCAACAGTATATTTAATGCCTTTATTTTGAAAAGTCAGAGTTGCAGGATATTTCATTTGAAATTTGATTGGTGCCAGTTTTTGTCAGTCATGGTTAATTTGGGTAGGTAATTCTTGAGCAAATGTGAGTTTATTATTATTCCAGTTAAGGATACCTTTCTTCTTGGCTGCAGCAAGAATCTTATAAACATCCTGATAGTTTAAAAGTGTAACATAGATCTGTTGCTGTCTATCAGCAGTGGAAGCTGTTTGAGCTGCTCAGTGGGCTCTTTCAAAAATAAGGCGGTTGGCTTAAACTTGATTTTCCAAGAGGCATCCGAAGATTTGATTTATAGTTCCCATTAACTTTGATTGTTCATATTTTTCAGATAGTTCACTGATCGGTATATCATTGCGTCTGCTTCTTGCTTCAAGATCCAGTCATTTATTTTTTAAGACATGGATACTTTGATTGTTACACTGACAGTCTTTTTGCATATGCTCAATTTTTATTTCATTTTCCATAGTCTTTGCTTCTGTAATTTCAAATCTTGTAGCAATTTGATTTATTGTAGTACCAAATGCTTTCACTTGGTCAGAAAGCTGTTGAATAACCAGCTGTAGTGGTTATAATGTTTCCTTTAAGTCATCTAGGAGAAAAAGCTAGTCAGTTTTATTTTTACTTGCAGATTTGTTTGTCTTCTTGTTGTTTTGAAGTTCAGGCATGCTTGGAGATGATCTCTTTCTCAGGCATGCTTGGAGATGATCTCTTTCTCAGGAGATGTAACTGCTGAGAGTTTGGTTTTGGTAGTTTGTGTATCCAGTTGTTCTGTAGCATTTGACATTTTTGCTAAGGTAGCCTGTTTTATTTATTTATTGGTTTTAGTAACTCAGTCCTTTATTTGCTTTGTGAAGCCATAGTTTAAGATTTTGCGATAAAGCTTACTCCATTTTTCACTTGCAGGCTAGAAGTACAGTTTCATATCCACTTGGCCCAACTCGCTACACTCTGGTAGGTTTAATCAATGATTTCTGACTTGTTTATAGGGATCATCCAAAGGAAAAACAAAATGCCACAAGGTGAGGAGAGTCTAAGCTTTCAATTTTTAATGCCAAAAAAAGTCATGTTTTACTTGCTAAGGTTGTTGGCTAGGTTATGTAATGCAGAGTAAAGACTGTGCAGTGCTTATAGTCCAGCCACCATCTTGATGCCCTGGAACCCTATGTTCCTACCATTTGGAAAAAAAATCATATCATCCCTCTCCACAAAGGTGGCACTTTTACAGAGTTGTCTGATTTCAGACCCACTGCCATCTTAACACTCCTCACAAAAATATTGGAAAAATGTGTCCATGAACAAGTACTCCAGAATCTTGTAAAGGAACAATTACTAATTGATACTCAACATGGTTTTAGTCCTGTCTATAGCACAAAAGTTCTCCTCCTAATTTTTACAGATAACATAAATAAAACCAGGGATAGAGGTAAATTTGTAACGTCCTTAATCTCAAGTCTATCAAAAGCTTTTGACACTGCATCTCATAAAAAATAATACGGCAATTGTCCACAATGTGTATTTCACAACCCACTCTCAGTGGTTTAATAATTACTTGTCAGATTGATACCAGGCAGTCAAATGGAATTCTATTCCTTCCCCTTATCCACCCATCATTACAGTTGTCCCACAAGGCTCTATCCTTGGTCCTCTTGAATTTAATCTTTATAAATAATCTTCATACTTCCATACAGCAAGCATTCCCTGTACAATATGCAGATAATTCCACCCTTATCTGCCTCTCAGACAATCTAGAAAATTCAGAAAAGATTATACAACATGCCTTTAACTCTGCTGAAAGTAGGCTTTGAAATCACCAACCCTTCTTAATCCAAAGAAGACCAAACTTTTTGTATTTTTTCCCAAACCACTTACCCAGAGAGAAATAGCTTTAAAATCACATCCCTAGACAATACACCAATTGAAGTAGTGCCCTGTACAAAACTGCTGGGGGTTACTCTAGACAACCTCAAATATGACCTCCTCATAAAAAGCAATATAAAAAAAACTCACAAAAGCTAGGAATGCTATATAGAACCAAAAAGTCTTTACTGTATTAACCAGAGTCTCTCTTGCCACTACATACCTATTCCTTTCTTTATCATATGGTTCTCTCAACTTGTCTAATCTTCAGGCCCCCATAAAATCTAAACTCAAACAGTCATACAACAAGGCAGCTAGATTTGCATCTCATATAAGTCACATAACACCACTGTTCTACACTAAAAACTCTAAATTGACTAGAAATATGCCACCAACTGAATTCTACCCAACTTCTCTTAATACACAAAATTATATTTACTCCCACTTTCTGCCCAGCTATAACAATTCTCCACCACTGTCTCCCAAATCATCACCTTCAATCTTTTGACAAATATCTATTTAACATTTATAAGCCTTACAAAAATCTGTAGTCACACTATGCAAAAAATCTGGAATATGATCCACTGCACCAGTCAGGGCAATACATCACATTAATTTATATCAGTTGCAATTAAAAGTTTTGCACATGCTGTTCTCTTGGCTAAAAATATTCAGCTCTGTCTCCTCTAATACATATAAACATCCTACCTCTCCTTTGCCTTGTTTTTATTTCTCTTACTCTTACTTCCCTTACTCTTAACCTTGCTTTAACTCATTATTTCTCCTGCTTCCCATATCTGCTCCACTTATTACCTCTAACAGATATTTATTTCTCACTCTCCCCTCCTTTCTTCTCCTCCTGCTTATCCATTATTTGAATGACGTTTGCTTTATGAGTGAGTGATAAATTCTTACATTTATAAGATGTCAACACGTTTCAATGAATGATATTGTACGTATATTATTCTACATATATGTGTATTAATATTTGTATTACTCAATGCATTTAGAGTATATTGTAATATGACATCAAATGTCACCTATGTATATGTATTTTCTGTTTTTTAATTTGTGGTGCTTTTCTCTCCGGGCCTCCGCTGAAAACTTTTCTGGTAAACAAATGTCTATAAATCAATAAAATTTTGCTTATTTTTACATCAAAGTTTAGAGTCTGGATTTTTTTGTCTGAGTAAATACTGCTTCTGCCACAGGACAAAAAATTCATATGCACCTTTTCACTCTGATTTTAATGGAAGGTGTTTTATTGTATTTTATATGCAATATTTACATACAATCACAAGATAGTTAAAACACTAAATAAACTTTATCCCAACCCTTTTGCTGTATAATAAAACTTGTATTTTCACTTAGGAGGATCCAAGTACAGGTGATTATAATGTCTTGCAGATTGGCCACTCCTGTTCCTTTTGGCACTGGAGTTCTTGGTGCTTTTTCAATTCTGATAAAACCTGCTGACATTAGCATGGAGAGTTCTTTGCCCACCCTCACTTACATTACGTCAATCTGTATTCCTGGTCTGGCTATTCTGCTGGTATGGAGGCAGGAGATCATCCATCTGTAACCCCAGTGAGGTGGATTTGGAAATAATCATGGAATGTGAGATAGGCAGTTGGAAAGGTAAATACCAAAAGTTGCTTTGGCCTCTGTACTTCACTGGAGAGGGATTTAATTTGATTTGAGGAACTTCTACTGTGGTTGAGAGGTATGTCTACATTACTGGATTTGACTCCTGTATATACCTTTTTACTGTCTGTAGAACTGGAGGAATATTAAAATTTTAGAGACAGAAATCACAAGAACTGACTATTAGGGCTGTTCATCCCATGCTGTTATTAAGCTGATTGCTTCTCTTTGATGGCAGAATATGCTACACAACTTTCAGTGTATTAAAATAAAAATACAGGGACAAATTATTTCTTTAAATGTCTATTTATGTATGTAGTCCTGAATAACTGCAGAGCTTGCCAGAGCCTAAAAATAGATGTGGGGAAAATCATTCTTGAGACGTGGCCATACTTGATTAAACATTTTTGTCTCTTTGTAGGAAGGGAATATTGGAAATAGATAGGATATAGAATATGACTTACACTCAGTGTATCCGTGAAGTATTTCATAACTAGGACAGAAGCCCACCTCATTCTTTTTAAATTTCTTGGCCCTTAATGTTAACCTGTGGCACCTAGGCAAGGGGGTGCGGATGTTATAATGAGATATAATCTTCAACACTTCTCTGAGCGGACTGAAAGTAATTGGGGAGGCACTTTGCTGAAAACATAAGTTTTATGCAACTATAACTTTCCTTAAGTGTATGCATGTGATTACGCGCACACACATGTATGTGCCTGTGTTTGTGTGTGTGTGTGTGTATGTGTGTGTGTGTGTGTGTGTGTGTGTGTGTGTGTGTGTGTGTGTGTGTGTGTGTGTGTGTGTGTGTGTGTGTGTGTGTGTGTGTGTGTGTATGTGTGTGTGCGTGCGTGCATAAGTTGCTGTAAACTACCTCACAGTTAATTGACTGACATCTATAACCTGTGCCAGCACAAACTGCCTAGTAATTGCTCATTGATGAGTGGTTTGTAGCAGAGAACATCAGCTTAGCCTGTGAAGCAACACATCTGGCATGCTTCATCCTGCCCCATCAGGCAAACCCTGAATGTTTCTGAAATACCCACTGTGGGATTTGCACACCTTAGTACTACCATTCTACAAAAGGCTTCCTCTGCACATATGAAATGTAATTGAATGCGTGGTGTGTAGATCATTATTTACTGAGTGGACTATGTGTTGTTAGAACACTGAGTAAGTCTTACCTAGAATAACTCTCCAACTTGAGTGTCTGATGTTAATAATAATACTAATGACTACCCCTTACTGAAGCAACAACTGTGGATTTATCATTATTCTGATGAAGTAGAATAAGCCTTTTTTAACTTCGCCTGAGTGAGAAGATGTTTTTTTTTTCTTATAGATTTATATTTTATTTAGCTATCTGCATTTTAATACCACATCTTCTAATATAAAATCAAGGTAAGTTACCTGTGTAATTAGAATCAAAAAGTGTAGGGTACGTCTATAATTTTGCATCCTGCAATTTTCTGGTGAGTGTGTTATATTTACCCACAATTACTAATGCACAGATTCTCTTGAAGTAGTTGTCAGATGTGTCAGATGACACTTCCATCTTTTGAAGATACCTGTCATGTACTTAGCAGCTGTCTGATCTCAACTGTGCTTCCCCAGGCAAAAGAAACAGTGATTACATCGACCTGTCTTGTACTCTTATTCATGTTCATGTTTGTAAAACTGCCGTTTGATGTTACTGTGTGACTTGCAGCAAATCACTTAACCAGATACTCCTCCCTGGCTGTCTGAAAAAGGTCCATGGAGATCAGTACTTTATCCCGAAAACAAATAGAAATAAAATAAAATGTATTAATGTAACTATCTCACCCCCCCCTCCTTGTTTCTTCATGTCAACTGATAGTGCAGATGGACTGCACATAACTAACTCTTCATCTAGCCTTTAGCTGCAGTCAGCCACTGCTAGCAAAAACAGAGTTACTCCACATCGTGTAAAAATCCTTCTCAGGAGATAAAGCATCTTTGCATTCAAAAGGAAACTGCATTTTCCATTTGAAAGCCATTAAACCTTCCAACTCCAATGAAGTCTGAATTGCTGAAAGTACCATTTTTAGAGAGAACATTCACACTTCTGAAATATGTAGCATTGTGAGAAAATGAGGTGTGCACTGGAATTTGATGTTATCATAAAATTAATAGAACCTCTGAAGACTTAAAGTTGGATCAGGTAAGCAGGTGAACACATGACACATTTCAGGACTGGGAGGTGGCTGTTGGCAAATGTGACAAGCAGGGGAGTGACAACCTGGTTCTCTGAGAGTAAAACTGGTGGAGAAGGTCAGATTCAGAATGTATAGTAGAGTATACAAACAAATGCTTTACTATAATTTTTTAAAAGTCTTTTTGCCTTTCTATCTGCCAAGCTTCAGATGGACCCCTGTGGGTCTTGAGCCTTTTATTCCTAGCACAGAGAGGCTATCCAATCTGTCCAGAGAACCATAATTTTCCCAAGGCCAGAGAACTGCTGGGTGGCCCTTACCACATAGCCTTATCATTCCTTGAGGCAGAACTGTGAGTCCTTTTTCCTGAAGTATCCCTACCCTGTCTGCTGCTTTGTGCACCCATATTCCCATGGGGTCTTGCAATGCCTTCTAGCTGCACATGTATTTTTTTAAGCATGCACAGTAGAGGTTACCATTACTACTCTGGCAAAACCAAATGCATGTCCCCAGTCATGGCACTGATTACTGAGTGCCTGCTCATGCTAGACATTGGTATGGCAGTAATCAGCCTGCTACTTTCCTCTAGAAGGGGAGAATTGGCATTGTTTACTTAGTCTCACTCTCATCAGCCCTCACCTGTCTCCTCTAGTGACGGCGTTACTACTTGGTCTCAAGTTATCTGTGTCATTGTCAGGGCTTTATTCCTCTGTGCTACCTAGCCAGGTACTTAATTTTATTTTTGTTTACTTTTTTAACAAGGACAATAAGCTGGGCCATCTCTCTAGACTTTATTGACTATGACACAGGTCACAAGAAGAAGGAAACGTACAATATATTTTTGATAACTCTAAGAATCATTCAATTTTAGAGACATTGAAGAAAGCCACAGTACCCCAGGAAAGCCATAGAGACAGAAGTAGAGCATGCAGACTCCATACAGTCAGTAACCAGAGGCCAAGGCTGAACTCTCAGACTTTGGAATTGTTAGGTAGGTATCATAATCAGTGAGTCATTATGCCTTCTGGGTCTAAAGCAGGTTTAAGCCTCAATCCAGTTCCATGATGCCAGACTGGAGCACACCTATGCTAGCAGAAAGCTATGGAGGATAAAGATCTCTTGCTGTCGCTTGTTGTGTGGATAATTCAGAGGAGTAGGCAAAGTAAAATTCAGTCACACCCAAGGCCAGAGTATTACAACAGTAATACATAAATTACTGCTGCAGTAGCCTAAGCTATATGGGTATTACCTCCTGTGACTGGCCAGCTTCATAAATCTTTGGGCAGCTTCCATGAGCTCCAACTGTCAGGAGATCGAGCAGAGCTCCATAAAGTGACAAATGGAGCACAAGAAGTGACAGAGCTTTTTTGCTTCTGAAGACAGCATACCTTTGGTGATACCTGTGTAACTGTCAGTTGGCTAAATTGTTCTTCTAGTACTATAACGTTCAGGATTTTAAACTGTCAGATGTTAAATGTTTTACGGTTGTCTTTTGAGAACATGCAGAAGTTAATGCTTAACCTTCCTTATTATTTTAAACAAATGATAAAAGTGTCAATCACTTTTATCCACAGACAACACCTGCATCCAAATAAAGTCAACTTTATTGACTGACTATACCACAGATATCAAAATGTAATAAAATAAAAATAAGAATTAGACCAAGTTCATTTATATTAACCTACCTACACAGATATAACCATCAATTATTTCCCCCAGCAACCCATTCAGTAGTTTGTCCATGAATGCATAAGCATTTCACTGACGCAAAAATTAAATATTTCCCACAATGGCCCCTTCAGTAGTTTGTCTTCATATGGACAAGAACTTCACTGAAACCAAAATGAAATATTTCCTCCAGCAACCCCTTCAGTAGTTTGACCATGTATAACAGAAGCACATCACTGACACCAAAATAATCATTTACCTCAATGACCCCTTTAGTAATTTGTCTATGTATGCACAAGCACTTCACTGACAACAAAATGAAACATTCCCCCAGTGACCACTTTATAGTAGTTTGTCTGTATAGTCAAATGCACTTCATTGACACCAGAAATGAAACATTTATGTGACCCCTTCATTAATTTGTTCATGTATGTACAATAACTTCACTGACACCAAAATTAAACAATTCCCTTAGTGGCCCCTTCAGTATTTTATCCATGAATGCACAAGTACTCAAATGTCACCAAAATTAATAATTTCCTGCAATTATCCTTTCAGTAATATGTCCATGTAAGCACAAGCACTTCACTAACATAAAAATGAAACAGTTCCCAAAATGACCACTTCAGTAATTTGTAAGTCAGAAAAAAATGTAGCCCAAGCCAAAAGAACAAAGTCCAGCACAACAGGACCCGGAAAGCAACAATTAAATATAATACTGTAAATCCTTTGCGTGGCCAATACCAACACAAACATAGCTTGTTAAAAAGCTTTTATTAGATCTCACAATTCAAAACCAAGCGCTTTCTCCCAGTCACTACCGGGCTTTCTCAAGGTAAAACAGTTTAGTAACTCATACCATTTCATTTATACTTTAAACAAGATCACATGTTTCAGTTAATTAATACTTGTTAATATTTTAAAGTGAAATACCAAAAATATAAAAGTGTGAAGTTGTAAAAATATAAAAATATAAGGTTCATGTAAAATTTTTATAAAACAATCTTGTGTCAAAAGGATAAAGCAGCACTATTATGTCAGTTAACCATATTCCCAGAACAAAAAAACATTCCCCCTTTTAAAACTCCCAACTTCTTCCTGTTTTTGTTTTTGTGCTTTAACTTTTAAAAACATGTCATTAAAGTCCTAATACAAACCCAAACAGACCTTTATTGGATAGATTATTTCCAACTTTACAGTCTAGCTTGTCTCATTTTTAAAACACTATTAATGTTAATGCTCTCATTCATACCGGGAAACCTACTAGCATCCAATTTAAGTTGCCAAAGTAGTTCACGATATTCCAGTTTGGTTTCCCAGTTGCCACCTCTAACTTCAGGGGCAACTTGCTCAAGAACAATGAACCTTAAACGCATATTTTTACATGCCAACAGGTGTTTATAAAAAGCATTGCTTTCCTTATGGTTGCTGATGTCATTCAGGTGTTCATACACCCTTCTTCTTAAAACCCACTCTGTTTTTCCAACATAAAACCCTTTGCATTCTTCACAAAACCCTAGATAAACCACACCTTTCACCCCACAGTTGTAGTACTTTTGGGGTCTATAATTAAATTTCCTAGAAGGCAAATATAAAGTCCCCCCATTTAACATAGCATGACATTGTCTACAATTCCCACAAGGAAAAGTTCCCAGTTTCTTCTTGGTACTATCATGTTTAATGTCTTGCTTAGCCTCAAGTAATTCTTTAAGGTTTTTGTTCCTTTTTGTGATAAAATGAGGGCAAGGTGTGGTATAGGGTTTTGTGTCATCATGTGAAGTAAGCACAGGCCAGTACCTCTGAATAACTTCTTCAAATTCATTGGAATTAGCTGCGTAGGTATAAATAAAACTGTTTCTAAAGTTAGAACTGTCTTTTGTTGTTTTTAAATGAACCATGCTCGAAGCAGTTCCTAACAAGGGTGGATATAATCTGTCCCTCCCCTTACTAACTTCTTGACTCATTTTATTTATAAGGTCTTTCGGGTAACCCTTTTCAAGAAAAAAGCTTTTTAAAATCTCAATCTCTTCACAAAAGGCCTCCAAAGTACTAGACATCCTTGATCCCCTTATTAACTGCCCTTTTACTATACCTTTCTTTTGGCTGTAAGGATGGTTACTTTGAAAATGCAGAAATGAGTTTGAGTAGGTAATCTTCCTGAATATTTTTGATTGAAAACAATGATTGGTGTTGTCTTTATATAAGGTGACATCCAGGTAATGTAGCTCATTCCTATCAATGTCATGGGTAAATCTCAAGAAGGTTGTTGAGTTGTTAATGTAGGACAAAAACTCTAAAAGATCCTGTTCACTACCTTTCCATAAGATACAAATGTCATCCAAAAACCTCCTGTAGTACAAAATCTCTTGACACCAGCTACTTGCAAACACATGTTCCTTTTCCCAATGGTACAGGACAATGTTGGCATATAAAGAGGCACAGGGTGAGCCCATTGCTACCCCTTTCCTTTGTCTATAAAATTCTCCATTAAAATGAATAAAGTTGTTGTCAAGAACCATTTCCATAAGTTCCACCAAAAGATTAGTAACTTTGGGACTGAAACCTGCTTCTGTTGACAATATGGCACCAAACCATTCCAGGCCCAATTGGTGTGGAATACTCGGAAAAAGTTCCACCACGTCCACTGTAACCATTAAGATATTTTCATCAAATGTTTTTTGGTCAATTCCTTTTAAAAATTCCCAGGAGTCTTTACAAATATGAGAAATCCTGGAAACAAAATTTTTTAAGGAATAGTCAATAAACTTAGCTAGTGGTTCAGTTATACTTCCAGCCCCAGCCACAATAGGTCTAAATCTTAATGGGTCTAGGGTTTTGTGAGTTTTGGGGATCCCAAAAATCGGTGCTATTTTTGGCTTAACAACATATAAATAGTTATATAGTTGCTCATTGATTGCTTTTTGTAACAAAAAAATCTTGAATTTGGTAGTTAATCTTGGCAAAAGCTATGTTAATTTCATTTTTAGAAATAAGTTCGTATTGTTGTACATCTTGAAGCATAGTATGTATATTGGATTCATAGTCAACCGTATACATAATTACAGCTCCCCCCCCCCCGTCTGGTTTCATTGTTCTGATACCGTCTTTCTTAAAAAATTCAATCAGGGTTAGTTCATCTTTTGTAAGGTTCGATGCGGGTCTGGTGTAATTTCCTTGCCCTATACATCTAATGTCCCTTTCTACTAAGGTTTCAAATACTTTTAAGGAGGGGTGTGTAGGGGGGTTGAACGTACTTTTCCTGGACAACTCCCTAGTTGAATGTTCCTGACCTTTAAAAAGTATGTTAAAGTTTATTTGCCTGACAAAAAGCTTTAAATCAATTAAAAGGTTTGTAAGCTGAAAAAGTTTTGCAGGAACAAAGTGGAAACCTTTTGAAAATAATTCAAAATGGTTGTTTGTTATTTCACATTCTGTGAAATTGAAAATAGTAAAGTTATTCTTTCTATGTACAATTTGTTTTTCGTTTGTAATAACAGGGGATTCATACCAATTAAGGATAATATTGTCTAATCCTGCGGGTGATTCCAGTTGTTCTGCTGGAAATTCTGCCCCTTCCCCCTTCTCGGGGGTTGCTGAAAATCCTGCTCAGACTGTTTCCTGTTTCTTTCTGCTATTCTTTCACTTCTCCTTAAAGTATCAACAGTCACAGGCCCATAGCTGTCATATCTATTCCTGTCACCCCCATTTACAACAACCCCTTCGTTATTGCTACTTTTCCATGATCTGGAAACAGGTAGCGGGAAGGCCCTCCCTTCTTTGTATTCATTTAAGTCACGTTCCAGTTTCCTCATTTTCCTGTTCAGAACCCTCATACAATGTTGGTCAACCTCAGAAAAAGTTTTGTCATAATCCCTTCTAAAACTAGTAAATTTGTTATCATTAAGTAACCTCTCATTCAAATCATTCAAATCTTTTAACAATCTGTCAGCTCTATTTTCATATTCAGTTACCATACATTTAAGCATTTCAATGCCAGCCCTGTTAAAAATAGTACATAGTTGTTCATAAAACACAGTTTCTTTTTGCACATTATTTGGAAATTTGAAAAAACGCAAGCCTTTAGGCACCCTTTGTACGTTAATACACTCTTTTAGATAGTCAATTTCAATTTGATTGTTCTTAAAAGAATAAAGTCTTTCTTTAAAATCACCAAAATCAACTTCCGCATTTCGAATAAACTCATGATTAACAGTACCTGGTTGGAATGAGAATTGGTGCCTAGTCCATGCGCTAAAGTCAAAATTCTGGCTCTGTTCTTTACTGCTTGAGTTAGATACAACTTTAGGTTTAGTTTGTGTTGCGCCTTCATTATTTTTTGAAGTGCTTGCAATACTGCTACCCGTTCCTTTGTTTGAACCCTCGGGACTTCTAGTATGCACAGGTGAAGTACAATGCCTTTCATAGGAATCAACCATTTGTTGCTGATTCCCAGGTAAGCCAGAGGGTGAAACCATGTTTTGCTTGTTTAGAGAGTTCGTAAGCTGTGTAAGCAAGGAGAGAATTTGATTAAATTCTCCTCGAGTAACCGGAGCGTTCTCAGGGTCCTCTCTGAGTAAAACCGGTGTTTGCACAAAAATGTCACTTTCCATTCCTTCTGCCATAACTAAATATAATACTGTAAATCCTTTGCATGGCCCTCACCTGTCTCCTCTAGTGATGGAGTTACTACTTGGTCTCAAGTTATCTGTGTCATTGTCAGGGCTTTATTCCTCTGTGCTACCTAGCCAGGTACTTAATTTTATTTTTGTTTACTTTTTTAACAAAGACAATAAGCTGGGCCATCTGTCTAGACTTTATTGACTATGACACAAGCCACAAGAAGAAGGAAACATACAATATATTTTGACAACTCTAAGTATCATTCAATTTTAGAGACATTGAAGAAAGCCACAGTACCCAAGGAAAGCCATAGAGACAGAAGTAGAGCATGCAGACTCCATACAGTCAGTGACCAGAGGCCAGGGCTGAACCCTCAGACTCTGGAATTGTTAGGTAGGTATCATAATCAATGAGTCATTATGCCTTCTGGGTCTAAAGTAGGTCTAAGCCTCAATCCAGTTCCATGATGCCAGACCGGAGCACACCTATGCTAGCAGAAAGCTATGGAGGATAAAGATCTCTTGCTGTTGCTTGTTGTGTGGATAATTCAGAGGAGTAGGCAAAGTAAAATTCAGTCACACCCAAGGCCAGAGTATTACAGCAGTAATACATAAATTACTGCTGCAGTAGCCTAAGCTATATGGGTATTACCTCCTGTGACTGGCCAGCTTCATAAATGTTTGGGCAGCTTCCATGAGCTCTAACTGTCAGGAGATCGAGCAGCGCTCCATAAAGTGACAAATGGAGCACAAGAAGTGACAGAGCTTTTTTGCTTCTGAAGACAGCATGCCTTTGGTGAGCCCTCTGTAACTGTCAGTTGGCTAACATTGTTCTTCTAGTACTATAACGTTCAGGATTTTAAACTGTCAGATGTTAAATGTTTTACGGTTGTCTTTTGAGAACATGCAGAAGTTAATGGTTAACCTTCCTTATTATTTTAAACAAATGATAAAAGTGTCAGTCACTTTTATCCACAGACAACATCTGCATACAAATAAAGTCAACTTTATTGACTGACTATACCACAGATATCAAAATGTAATAAAATAAGAATTAGACCAAGTTAATTTATATTAACCTACCTACACAGATATAACCATCAATTATTTCCCCCAGCAACCCCTTCAGTAGTTTGTCCATGAATGCATAAGCATTTCACTGACGCAAAAATTTAATATTTCCCACAATGGCCCCTTCAGTAGTTTGTCTTCATATGGACAAGAACTTCACTGAAACCAAAATGAAATATTTCCTCCAGCAACCCCTTCAGTAGTTTGTCCATGTATAACAGAAGCACATCTCTGACACCAAAATAATAATTTACCTCAATGACCCCTTTAGTAATTTGTCTATGTACGCACAAGCACTTCACTGACAACAAAATGAAACATTCCCCCAGTGACCACTTTATAGTAGTTTGTCTGTATAGTCAAATGCACTTCATTGACACCAGAAATGAAACATTTATGTGACCCCTTCATTAATTTGTTCATGTATGTACAAGAACTTTACTGACACCAAAATTAAACATTTCCCTCAGTGGCCCCTTCAGTATTTTATCCATGAATGCACAAAGTACTCAAATGTCACCAAAATTAATAATTTCCTGCAATGATCCTTTCAGTAATATGTCCATGTAAGCACAAGCACTTCACTAACATAAAAATGAAACAGTTCCCAAAATGACCACTTCAGTAATTTGTCACTGTACTCACAGGCAACTCAATGACACCAAAATGTAACATTTCCCCAATGACCCTTTCAGTAGTTTGTCCATGTATGCACATGAACTTCACTGACACCAAAGTGAAACATTTCCAGCAATCCTTCAATAGTTGTCCATGTATGCACAAATACTTCACTTACACCATAGTGAATAATTTCCTGCATTGACCCATTCAGTAATTTGTGCATGTATGTACAAGCACTTTACTGACACCAAAAATAAACTTTTCCCCACTGATCCATTCAGTAGTTTGTCCATATACTCACAAGCACTTCACTGACATCAAAATGAAACATTCTCTCAAGGACACTTTCAGTAGTTTTTCCATGTATGTACAAGGACTTCATTCAGATCAAAATGAAACATTTCTCCCAAAGACCCCTTCAGTAGTTTGCCCATGTACTTATAAGCACTTCACTGACACCAAAATGAAACATTCTCTCAAGGACACTTTCAGTAGTTTTTCCATGTATGTACAAGGACTTCATTCAGATCAAAATGAAACATTTCTCCCAAAGACCCCTTCAGTAGTTTGCCCATATACTCACAAGCACTTCACTGACATCAAAATGAAACATTCTCTCAAGGACACTTTCAGTAGTTTTTCCATGTATGTACAAGGACTTCATTCAGATCAAAATGAAACATTTCTCCCAAAGACCCCTTCAGTAGTTTGCCCATATACTCACAAGCACTTCACTGACATCAAAATGAAACATTCTCTCAAGGACACTTTCAGTAGTTTTTCCATGTATGTACAAGGACTTCATTCAGATCAAAATGAAACATTTCTGCCAAAGACCCCTTCAGTAGTTTGCCCATGTACTCATAAGCACTTCACTGACACCAAAATGAAACGTTTCCAATAATCTCTTCAGTAGGTTGTCTATGTATGCACAAGCACATTTACATAGACATATGCAAACATTTTAAGTACTTACCTTCTTCCCATATCCTGGCAGCAGCACACATAGTGCCTGAAGAAAAAATACTTTAAATAAATAAAAAAAAAAACTTTTCCCTTGCTCATGCTTTCTCTTCCACATTACTTCCTTCTTCTTGGGTCAGTCCACCTCATTTACCTGAAGTATACTGAGCCAATTGGACAGGCTCCTCATTGCATTATGTAGCAATCTGGTGAGTCACTCATTGAGCAATACTTATGTCACTGCCAAATGTTGGAAATCAAACCTGACTGATGATCAGGAAGCCTAATGCTGGGCTGTTTTCAAAAAGGCCAGTCATTTAAGAAGGACCGAGGACCTGGAACGCAACAGAAAGTCAACCATTATTTTTAATTTAAAGATAATAGTTAACTTTCTAAGTTAACACAATTCTTTTTTCTCTCTCTGTTTTTAGCTGAGGGTGGGGATACTGCAGCTCAGCAGCCAATACCATGCACCCCTGCTGGGGAGCTGTGCTGGGCCTTTCTTTTCTGAACCTGTTTGTCAAGATTCTAAAATTCAAAACGTTATCATTTCAGTTTCTTTTACGTGTTTTCTCTCCTATAGCTTTTATGGTAAAGCTGGATCTAAAAGATGCCTATCACCATATTCCTGTTGTCAAGCATTTCCTAATATTTGTTGTGTCTGGCTCACATTGTTAATTTTCTGTTTTACCCTTTGGACAGTCCTCTGCACTAAGAAAATTTAAAAAAATGCTAGCTCCAATTATTTTCATACTGAAGACTTCAAAGCATTCACTTTTTTTCCATATTTAGATAGTTGTTTTATATTTGCTGACTATTTTTCCAGTTGCCAAGAGACTTTAGCAACTGTTTGGAAACTTCTAATTAATCTGGGGTTTCAAATCAACTTTCAAATGTCTTCTTTCATCCCATTTTACTGAATGATTCTACTGAGATATCTGTTGGACTCGCTGCTCAGAAGACCCAAGCCTCTCCTGTCAAAGTATGCAAGGTTCTTGGCATACTAGGGTACATAGCATCGATTATCTCATGCTTTCTGTGGTCAAGTTATTCATGAGGCAGATGCAGTGGTATCTTTTATTAGTCTAGTCTCAACATCTACAGCCTTTGTCCTTTCAGATCGCAGTCCTGGGATTTGTAATGTGATAGACTGGATGATGTGAAGACCACATAACTTGTAATCCAGGTCTTACATTTTCCCTTACAACCCTCTCTACTCACTTACCACAGACACTTTACACCTGTCACGGGGAGCAGTTACAGAGGAGGTAAAAGTGCAAACTGTGTGGGATCCTGTAGACAAACAGAAGCACATAGATGCCAGAGGAATGTTGGCAGTGATCAGTGCTTTGAAAGCCTTAATTATCCCTGGTCCCAGGACCTCTGCAAGTTCTGCATAGCTAACAATATTGATTATAGTATTCCTTTGAGTGCAAATGGTAAATATAGATTTGTCTAGTGGAGTTGCTTTCTTGGGGGTAAAAAGTATGATGGAGTTATTTGGGTTTAGTGCTAGATGGTTGTTGTACAGCCAGATTTCAATGGTGGAGAAGGCAGTTAAGTTTTGAGTTGTAAGTCAGAAATGGAGTGAGCAGAGCATACAATAGCTGAATCGTCTGCATATTGAATAAGAGATACCTGAGTTACAGAAGAATGTAAGTCACTGATGAAAATGCTGAATAGGAGGGGACCAAGAATAGAACCTTGGGGAACTCCTGTGCAGGTATATAGATAAGAAGAAGTGGAATGTTGCCATTTGACTGCTTATTGTCTGTCTTTTAAATAACTAGAGAACCAGTTGTGTTTGGTTAGAAATAAAGGATGGGAAACAGCATCAAATGCTTTTGATAGATCTAGGAAGGTAGTAGAGACAATTTTGCCTGCATCATGAGCTCTGTTTACTGTATCTATGAAAGATATAAGGGCAGTTGTTGTGCTATGACCTGGTCTAAACCCATATTGTGCCGGTGACAGAACTTGGTTATTATGAAACAGTTGAATATTTATGCATTTTTCAAGATTCTTGAGATAGGACAGAGAATAGCAATAGGTTGGAAATTAGTGGTATCTGCATTATTGCAGCCTTTACGGAGATGGAGAATAAAAGCTTTTTTCCAGGTTTGGGGCATGTAGGATTCCTGGATGGATCTATTGAGAAGAATGCTTATAGGGTAGGTAATGGTGTCAGCTGCAATCTTCAGAAATTCTGATGGTATGTTGTTAGGAGCATTTGAGCTAGGTTTGAGTTTCATAAGTAGTCTCTCTACTGTGGAGATAAGAATGGGATTTAGAGTAAACTTGGGTGTGGATTGGGTATTGGACTCATGGGTATAAAGGGTAGGTGAAGTAGGAGGACAGTAGGTGGGAAGTTTAGAGGATGATGTTTTGCATGTGTGGCAGTTTGTTTGGGTAAATTTAGCAGTGATGTCAGCTATAGAATTGATAAAGAAGGAATTAAAGAGAGAAGTTATTTCATCTGAGGATTTGTCAGGATATAGACATAGGTTATGTTTTGTGCCTGGGTTTAGTAGAGAAGTAATGGAGTTCCAGTATTATTTTGGGTTTTGTTTATGATTAGAATGGAGTTTTGAATAGTAATATTTTTTATCTTTGTTGACTAGTTTTTTTTTTACTTGATTATGAAGATGCTTAAATGTCAGCAGGTCTGGACTGATTTTGTTAGCTTGGCATATTTTGTCCCTGGTGTGCATAAGGTATCTGGTAGGCTTAGTAAATCATGGGTAACTGTTTGTTTTAATCCCCTTTTTATGAAGGGGTGCAAGGCTATTTAGTTTGTTCATAAATGTAGAGTTAAAATAGTGGATTGTGTCATCGAGTGGGAGGGTTTTTAGATTATGCCGGTTTAACTTTTTTAGAGTATCTGTGAAAGTTAGAGGGTTAAATTTAGTCGGTTTCTTATTTGTTTGTACTGATGTTGGTTAGGACAAGAGGAGGGAGTGCAGTGAATAAAGGCTAGGAAATGGTCACTCAGTGTGTTTGGGAGAGTAACAGCTTCAGATATTTTGTTGGGGTCAGTAACATGGAAGACTGTTTTGCTTATTGCTCTGACATCTGCAAGGAGGGTATCTGAGATATAAACATTTATGGTGAGTCGGCCCTACCTCATTATTCAGAAGGACAGAGTTTCTTTGAGACAAAATCCTACCTTTATGCCTAACGTCATCTCAGATGTCATTTTAAGCCAGACAGTTCATCTCCCAGTCTACTTTCCTGATCAAAATAAAAGGAGAAATAATTCTTCATTCTCTGGATGTACACAGTTAGATACTAACTAGACAAACTACAACTTTTCAGAAAAGCCAGCCAGCTGTTAGTCTTTTATGAAGGTAAGAGGAAAGGACAGTCAGTGTCAAACCAGACTATTTTCTGATGGTTATCCCAGGCTATTGCTTTTTGTTATATCCACTGCAATAAGCCACTTCCAGGCAAGGTTTTTCAGCTTATTCTACACAGCCATTGGCTTCTTTGGTATGTTTCTGGAAATGAGTGGACTCCTTAAGCATTCTGGAGGCAGTAATTTGGCCCATTTTACACATGTTTGCAAAGTACTACACACTGGATTCTTTTTTCAGGTCCAGCCAGGATTTGCTTGGACCATTCTCCAGGGGCTCGTGGAATCTAGTTACTGGCCTTCTCCCCTTTTCCCTTCCCCTCTGTACTATTGCAATCTACCCATACAGCTTAGGCTACTATAACAGTGATCTATATATCAAACATAGCACAGTTGTGTAACTGAACTATTGCTATAGCCACCCCTCCCTCCAGCCCTCCTTTTCTTGCATGTGTCCTTTTGGTTTTGCCAGGGTGTGGACCCTTTCATTACTTCTTTCTACCATAGTTACTGCTTTGTTGTTTCCTAGCATTGTTCTTCAAGTCTCTTGCCTCTGTCCTGGGTAAAAATAAATGCTCTGAAGCTTTTTGTGCTCTGTCACTTTATGGAGCTCAGCTCAGTCTCCAGAAAATTGGAGCACACAGAAGGCACCATAAACATTGTGAAGCTAGCCAGGCAAAGGGAGTAGGACCCATATAACTTAGGCTACTGCAACAATGGTCTATTGGAACATCTGCTATTATGCTAAGTTTACTTACCCAACTGCACTTTCCACAGTTAGGGTGCTGGCATAGTATTAAAAAAAAACCCAGAGCATACCAAGATGGATTTTGAATGCCTTTCTCATACAAGTGGATATCCTCCCAATGGTGAGTTACCACAGGGATATTGCACAGAAGTTTGTGAGCATCATATTTATTATGACTAGTGTGATGCCCGTGCTCTGGCCCAGCAATCAAGGAGCCTCAATCCTCACCACTAACACCAGAGAGGGCCTCGTATATGAGAGGAAAGGATAACAAATACAGACAGTAAAGTAAAATTTCCCTTAAGAGCACACAGAGATCAAAGTCAGTCCGGGGCTGGTCGCTCCCTTGCTCCCCAGATCCCCAATAAGACTCCCCACTGGCACAGCTATAGGGTCCAGATCTCAGCCTAGCTGGCAAGCTAAAACCTCCAGCATCCTCTCTGTCCAACCAGTGCTTCGTGTCCCTGCCCAAGCAGCTGACACACAAACACACACACACACTTTGAGATAAGTATTTATACAAATTCACAGACACTCCTGGGAAAGGCTGACACAGATTCTCCAGCTGGGCCCCTATACCCAGACTATATGGTAATAATTACTGCCACAACCAGCTAATATTTATCAGCTACCCAAAGGCCCTTAAAAGGGTGTCCAATTATTACTGTGCAATATTATTATCCAATAACAGTGTAACTTAAGCAATCTTATGGCTTTGGAAGGGCTTATTACAGGATCACTTATAAGCATGCAATGTATTCTAGAGCTTAATTATCTCTACACAAACCAGCCACAGTTAAAAGGTTTTAAAATATTTAACAATAAATACTAAAAACACAAGACAATACTACTATACCACAGTGCTATTCAAGAGTTCAGAGATCAAACAGAAACTTAAAATAATTTCGTAGTACAGTTCTGATATAACAGAAAAACACTTAGTCTAATCTTTATAGTCCTAGCTATTTCTACAAGAAAACATACTTCTAAGATAACTTACATAAGACAACAGGCAGTGCTGATAAGTTGGATAGTCAGACAAAAATGCTTAATAATCTCTGATTCTCACTGTTTAAATTGAAACTGCAGTTCTGATAAAACATTACATCATTTGTTTACACTTTCCTGGTTCCCAGATGACACAGAAACTGCATTTACATTCTTTTACACTTAGAGCAATAAAGGACATTCCACATGTAAATTCTGGTCATTAACTTTAGCCTTAAAACAATAGGCAGGATGCTTACTCCAGACTCATCGACTCCAAATTCTAACTTCAAAGGAATAGACATAAAGCAATTTTAATTTCAAAGGACCAATAAGAAATGCTTGACTTAGCTTTCTTTACAGCAGATGGCAATGTTTCCACATTGTTGAAACAGCATTTCTTTACATTTAAGACACAAGCCTGTATTTTACATTTATATTTACAAATGCCAGAATTATGTATCAAATTCTATTTGGCTAGGCTGGCAGCCTTCACCCTTCTCTACCAGTCTTCACATATCTCCCCCTCCTGGAGAACTCAAGCTAGTTTTTCAAGTGACCCTTAATAAATGCCGCTTGAGAGGGTTAGGTCTATCTGGGTGTACCTCACCCCATTCCCTGTCTTGAGAGCCGATCTGCATTGGCATTGCTAATCCCACTGTGGTGCTGCACTGACATATATGCTTGCAACCCCAGACTCCATCTTAGCAACTTGGCATTTTACTGACTGGCTCTGTTTAACCATGTTAGAGGGTTGTGATCTGTCATTACAGTGATTTTCTTCCATACAGATAAGGCTGACGTTTCTGCAGTGCCCACACTATGGCTAGACATTCCTTTTCTACTGCTGCATAGCATTCCTCCCTGCATTGGAGCGCACAGCTGAGATAAATCACTGGGTGCTCTTCCCCCTCTGAAGAAATCTGGCTAAGTACAGCCCCACCCCATGGTTCAAAGCATCCACTTGCACAACAAATTATTTGCTGTAATCTGGACTGGCTAACACAGGGGGTCCTCCCAAAGCTTCTTTAAGCTTCTGGAATGCCTGCTCACATGCTGGGGTCTACACTACCTTATCTGGCCTGTTCTTCCCTGTCAGGTCTGTGAGGGGAGCAGCTATGGTACTATAACTGGGGACGAACTTTCTGTAGTACCCTGCTGTCCTTAAGAATGCCCTCACCTGCTTTTTAGTAACAGGTGCAGGCCATGCCTGAATGACTTCCACTTTGGCAGGTTCTGGCCTTATCTTACCACTCCCCACTCTATGTCCTAGGTAGAAGACCTCCGTCATACCCACCTGACATTTTCTCGGCTTAATGGTCAACCCTGCCTTCTGTAGTCTGCCCAGCACCTCCCTGACATGTTGAAGGTGCTCTGGCCAAGAATGGCTGTAGATGACAACATCATCTAGGTAAGCAAGGGGAAACCCTCCTGCTCCTGCTAGGATATTATCCACCAGCCTCTGGAAAGTCACTGGGGCCATCTCCATTCCAAAGGACAACTTTGTGAACTCATACAAGCCAAAAGGAGTCACAAAGGCTGACTTCTCTCTAGCACTGGGAGTCAAGGGCACCTGCCAGTAACCCTTGGTAAGATCAATGGTTGTAAGATACTTAGCCCCACCCAGCTGCTCTAGGGCCTCATCTGTCCTAAGCATGGGGTAAGTATCCAACTCTGTGTGACTAATTTCCTGTAGTCCACACAGAACCTTGTGTTGCCATCCTTCTTTGACACCAGCACCACTGGAGAAGCCCAGGGACTGTTGGACTCTTGAATCTCCCCTAGTTCCAACATCTCATGTACCTCTACCTTCAGAGTCTGTCTGACTCTCTCAGGCACCTTATAAGGGGCCTGCCTAATAGGCCTTTGGGGTCCTGTATCCACCTGGTGCTGCACCAGGTTGGTGCACCCTGATTTCCCAGTGAACATGTCCCCAACTTCCTGCAACACTGCTCGGATTTCTCGAACCTGGGTAGGAGATAGCTGCTGGGATATTGCTACCCCTTCCACTGAGGTGTCAGCCCGAGCCTCACTGAGGGGATCAGTCCCCAGATCTCCCTCAGACTCCTCCTGCAATCCACTGCAAATGCTCAGCACAAGGGCCTCCCTATCATGGTAAGATTTCATCATATTAACATGGTACAATTTGTGCCCCTGCCATCTGCCTAGCACTTCCACCATGTAATTAACATCACTTACCTTTCTTACAGTCTTGTAGGGTCCGTCCCAAGCTGCTTGCAGCTTGTTGTGTCTGCCAGGAATGAGAGCCATTACCTAGTGCCCCACAGCATACTCTCTAACTTGAGCATTCCTGTCATACCACAACTTTTGTCTGTTGTTGGGCTTCTTCCAGGTTCTCCTGGGATAATCCCATGAGTTCCCTGAGCCTTGTCCTGAGGTTTAGGACATATGCCACAACAGACTCCTTGTGAGACTCACACTTACCTTCCTACTCATCTCAAATTAAATCTAGAGGTCCCATCACCCTATGCCCATACAGCAACTCAAAGGGTGAAAAACCTGTGGATTCCTGGGGAACCTTTCTGTAAGCAACCAACAAATGGGGCAAATATCTGTCTCACTCCCACTTAAACTGATCTGCAAATGCCCATAGCATGTACTTGATGGTAGAGTTTAACCTCTCAACAAGACCATCAGTCTGGGGATGGTAGGGGGGTGGTCTTCATGTACTTCACTCCACAGGACTTCCACAGACAAGCCACCAGGTCTGACGTGAAATCGGCACCTCTGTCAGACAGTATTTCTTTTGGGAAACCCACCCTGCTGAAAATCTCTAACAAAGCATTTGCCACCTTCTCTGCCTCAATGGAGGACAAAGTTACTGCCTCAGTGTATCGTGTAGCATAATCCACTACCACTAGGATATACTTTTTCCCTGTGGAACTTGGGGTACTCAGAGGACCCACAATATCCATAGCTACCCTCTGAAATGGCTCCTCAATCACAGGAAAAGGCATCAAAGGAGCTCTCACCTTGTCTCCTGCCTTGCCTACCTTTTGGCATTGCTCACAGATCCCACAGTACCCTGTTACATCTCTGGGAATTCCAGGCCAATAGAAGTTTTGCATAATACATCTCTTTGTATGTTTTATGCCCATATAACCTGCAAAGGGAATATCATGGGCTATGGCTAGAAGCACCAGATGGTAGGCTCTAGGCACTACCAACTGCTGTACTCTCTCATCTTCTAGCCCTCCCTCAGTGGTCTACTTTCTGTATAGTAACCCTTTGTCCCAGTATACAGATTCCCCCTTCCCTTGAGAATCAGGTGCCTTCCTAGCTACCTGCCTCAGGCCTTGCAATGTAGGTTCTGAGAGCTGAGCCTGTCTCAACTCTCTCCTTGTAATGCTTCCCAGCTTCCCTTCCACAGGAAGTCTGGCATCCTCTGACAGTGGTGCCTCACTGTTAGCCTGGGTACTACTACTCACCTCTACCTTTGCAGTCACTCTGTCCAAGGGACCATCAGTACCCACAAGCACCTGTGGCTCACCTTCAGTCTCACTGCTACAGAGTAGCTCCCTCCCTGAAGTAACCACCTCACCAGTCCTGGCTGCAAGTATGCAGTCTGTCTGGGTCTCCCCCAGGCTACCAGACCCACATGCTTGTCTCCTAGCCTGACCACATGTAACTGCATAAGTACATGGTACTGCCTCATCCAAATCCTTCCCTCTCAGGACATCTGCAGGTTGGTAGTTTAGTACCCCTGTTTTCTCAAGCCAACCTACTATTGGCATTTTGTCTTTTCCCACTTACTGGCTCTCTCACCTTTGATTCCCCATCTTGCCTCCATGAACACCTGTATGTCACATGGCCCCACTGGCTGCATTCAAAACATTTAACCCTAGCTCCTGGATGTGTACCTAGATTAGTGGCTTCCCCTGCTACTGGCAGATTCTGTTGGGGCAGTCTGCACTGCCCACCTTGGGTTCCTTTAGACCCATGAGCAGTACTGGGGGGTTCCATTCCATTTGCAAGGCTGCCCTGCTGGCCAGGTATAGGGCTCCCTTCTTCTCCAACTCATTTGAAGTAGAACAATGTCTATCAGCTAACCAGATCCTCATGTCCTCAGGCAAAGTGCTAAGGGCTTGTTCCCTCACCAAAAGGTCTGCCAGACCTTCAAAAGTGGTGACCTGACATCCACTCACCAGCTATGAAAATAAGTGCTCAGTTCAGCAACATATTCACACACACTTTCATCTGCCTTGCGACTTTGCTCACAAAACTTTTTCCTATACATTTCAGGTGTTAGCTTAAAACATTCTAAAAGACATTTTTTACAGCAGTATAATCAAAACAGATAGAGTCAGGCATTTTTGATATAAAAGTTACAGCTTTCCCATGGAGTAAGGGGGTCAGGAACCATACCCAGAGCCTTTGGTCAACACTATACTGTTTGCATACCCTCTCAAACATATGAATGAAACTATCAAAATTATCCCCCTCTTTAAATTGCAGAAGAAATTTACTGACCTGTTGTGCTTCTAGGGTCCAGTTACTCCCTTCCCCATTACCTCCATGACTCTGGCGAAGAGTCAGCATTTCCCTCTCATGCCTCCTCTGATGTTCCTTTTCTTCGGCTTCTATCTCCAAACACCTGACGTCCAACTCACGTCTCTTTAGCTCCAGATGGATTTTTAAGTCCACTTCAGAAAGGTTGAGCTGTCCATTCTCCGAGAATATTGTATCTCCACTGCCTGTCTGATTGTCCTCCTGGATGGTGTTTTCTGATGCAGCTGTAACCAAGGCTGCAATCAGGTCTGCCTTAGTCAGGTTTCCATGCACCAGCCCCTAGCCTGGCACATCTCCACCAGCCGGCTCCTTGTCAACTTTCCATACTCCTGTGCTGACATGCTGCCTGCTCACCCTGACTAACTAAGCTAACAAAAGAAATAAAACAATTGTGATCTGAACTCTGAGTATTCACTGTATGGCTGATTTAGAGTACAAAACACCTTCAAAGCTCACTGTACATAAGCTCCAGGATTCACTCTACCCACACCACTACAAGCCAATTAGTATTTGCCAACTAATTAATATGTGATGTGGATATCCCACTGATGCCAAACACATGTGACACCTGTGCCCTGGCCCAGCAATCAAGGAGCTCACTGTACATAAGCTACAGGATTCACTCTACCCACACCACTACAAGCCAATTAGTATTTGCCAACTAATTCATATGTGATGTGGATATCCCACTGCTGCCAAACACATGTGACACCCGTGCCCTGGCCCAGCAATCAAGAAGCATCAGTCTTCACCACTAACACCAGAGAGGACATCTTATATGAGAGGAAAGGATAACAAATGCACACAGTAAAGTACAATTTCCCTTAAGAGCACACAGAGATCAAAGTCAGTCCGGGGCTGGTTGCTCCCTTGCTCCCCAGGTCCCCAATAAGACTCCCCACTGGCATAGCTATCGGGTCCAGATCTCAGCCTAGCTGGCAAGCTAAAACCTCCAGCACCCTCTCTGTCCAACCAGTGCTTCGTGTCCCTGCTCAAGTAGCTGACACACACACACTTTGAGGTAAGTATTTATACAAATTCACAGACACTCCTGGGAAAGGCTGACACAGATTCTCCAGCTGTGCCCCTATACCCAGACTATACAGTAGTAATTACTGCCACCACCAGCTAATATTTATCAGTTACCCGAAGGCCCTTAAAAGGGTGTCCAATTATTACTGTGCAATGTTATTATCCAATAGTAGTGTAACTTAAGCAATCTTAAGGCTTTGGAAGGGCTTATTACAGGATCACTTATAAGCATGCAATGTACTCTAGAGCTTACTTATCTCTACATAAACCAGCCACAGTTAAAAGGTTTTAAAATATTTAATAATAAATACTAAAAACACAAGACAATACTACTACACCACAGTGCTATTAAAGAGTTCAGAGATCACACAGAAACTTAAAATAATTCCATAGTGCAGTTCTGACATAATAGAAAAACACTTAGTCAAATCTTTATAGTCCTAGCTATTTCTAACTTACTTAAGACAACAGGCAGTGCTGATAAGTTGGATAGTCAGACAAAAATGCTTAATAATCTCTGGTTCTCACTGTTTAAATTGAAACTGCAGTTCTGATAAAACATTACATCATTTGTTTACACTTTCCTGGTCCCCAGGCCACACAGAAACTGCATTTACATTTGTTTACACTTAGAGCAATAAAGGACATTCCATATGTAAATTCTGGTCATTAATTTTAGTCTTAAAACAATAGGCAGGATGCTTACTCCAGACTCACCGACTCCAAATTCTAACTTCAAAGGAATAGACATAAAGTAATTTTAATTTCAAAGGACCAATAAGAAATGCTTGACTTAGCTTTCTTTACAACAGATGGCAATGTTTCCACATTGTTTAAACAGCATTTCTTTACATTTAAGACACAAGCCTGTATTTTACATTATATTTACAAATGCCAGAATTATGTATAAAATTCTATTTGGCTAGGCTGGCAGCCTCTTCACCCTTTCTCTACCAGTCTTCACGACATCTCCTCCCGGGAAAGAACCTTGGCCAGTTTTTCAAGGGAATTCTTAATAAATGCTTGAGAGGGTTAGGTCTATCTGCATTCTCACCCCATTCCTGTCTTGAGAGCTCTATCAAATTGGCATTACATCCTTAATTGTGGTGCTGCACGACATATATGCTTGCAAACCCCAGACCTAATCTTAGCAACTTGGCATTACTGACTGGCTCTGTTTAACCATGTTAGAGAGGGTTGTGATCTGTCACAGCAGTGATTTTCTTCCATAGATAAGGTTGGACGCTTTCTTGCAGTGTCACACTATGGCTAGACATTCCTTTCTACTGCTGTGCATAGCATTCCTCCCTCGCATTGGAGCCGCACAGCTGAGATAAATCACTGGGTGCTCTTCCCTCTGAAGAAATTCATTAAGTACAGCCCCTACCCATGGTTCAAAGTTAATTCACTTGCACACAAATTATTTTGCTGTAATCTGGACTGGTTAACACAGGGGGTCCTCCCAAAGCTTCTTTAAGCTTCTGGACAGCCTGCTCACATGCTGGGGTCTACACTACCTTATCTGGCCTGTTATTCCCTGTCAGTTCTGTGAGGGGAGCAGCCAGTGAAACACTATAACTGTGGATGAACTTTCTGTAGTAATTGTTGTCCTAAGAATGCCCCTCACCCGCTTTTTAGTAACAGGTGCACATGCCTGAATGACTTCCACTTTGGCAGGTTCTATTTTATCTTTACCACTCCCACTCTATGTCCTAGGTAGAAGTATCCTCCGGGCTTATACCCACCTGACATTTTCTCTCGGCCACGGTCAACCTGCTCTCTAGTCTGCCCAGCACCTCCCCTGAGATGTTGAAGGTGCTCTGGCTTTACACCTAAAATCAACCCCAGAAGAATTCACCCAAATCAATGGTTTCAGTCTTTTTTCCTTGCTCCATAAGGAACTTATTTGATTACCTTCATCTCAAAAATATTTACTGCGTTTACCATTTATATACCACACCAAAAGTTTATCATCTTCTAAGTAGGTTATAGCCTTTGTAATTCTTGGCTTAGCTACTGCTCCAAGTGTTTCACAAATGCCTGGTTTCAACAGTAACAGCATGAAGTAGCAAGACATTCACATGTATCTATGTCTAAATCATTCATTCATTCCAAATTTATTTGCAGTCTCAAAAGTCTTTTGAGTGACTTACCTCTAATGATTCAAGTTTGGACTCTACCAATTGATAATGGGAATCCTTCACTTTGTGTTCTGCATAAATCTAAAATAAATTTCTTTCAGAAATTTTTCTTTAGGCTCTTCATGGTCACACAGAATGTAACCCTTTGAATCTTATGCAAGGATCCACTTACCCTCAGCTCTGGTTTCCTACTGGCACTAATGGTTTGCATTTTAACTAGTTAGTTTAGCCTGGTGGCCCAAGCACTTAAATTATTGGAATGTCCAACTCGCACAGAATTTTCTTGGTCCTTTAAAATATCATTTGGGTCTCAACCCAAATTCCCAATTTGTAAAAGTCTAATGGTCAGTGAAACCCTAACTGCAAGCCCTTCATTTTAAGCCTTTGCAAAATTGCATATAGGGTTTCTTTTACAGGAAACAGCTTAGAATGTCCCCCCCTTGGTTTCACTTCCATTAATAACAATTCACCTTCTTCTTTGTATCCTCTACCAACTGTCTTGGCTTGGTTTTCCAGACTTTCAATGTCTGGAACAATTCATCAAGCAAGCAATCCTGGATTGGGATGCATTTTAATGAGGAATTGTCTCCCAAAGTGCACCATTCCTATTGAACTTTAAGTAAGCATATGCCCACACCTGAATTTCAGCTACCACATGTCTATCTTGAAAGGCCAAAGTTGGAAGCCTATATACAATATGTCCTGTTAGAGGCCTTGCCACTGTACCATTAACTGCTCCTTTGTTACAGCATTGTTCTAGTCCTTCTTCAGCCTTACTTTTGTTTCAGTTCATGAATGTACAAAATGAGACATGCAGCTGTATTTAGTGTTTAATTTTAGAACTGAATGGACAGATAATTCCCAGAGAGCCATACACTGGGAACCTAAGCTGATTATCCCAGGATTGCAAGCACAGCTAGGTGATGAGTAAGCTGGGGCCCAAAAAGGGAACATTTCTTAAACCAAATAACCAATGTAACCCGTACCCACGTGAAACTTAAAAAGCTTTTGCACTTTCCTTAACTGCAACACATTAGGAATTTGTAACAAAATTCCATATTTAGAAGAATTTTACTGAAAAGGGGGAAACCAAATACCTATAAAAATTTTATCTTAAATTCTAACAAAGAAAAGCCATCAAAGATGTAACTGTTAACTTGGATCATTCCTGTACAACCACGTAATGAAGTTAACATTAGGGAATTTTAAAATTAATTATGGTTCACCAGCTTTGAGTGTTATGCACACTGTGAACCATTGTACTGCCTTTATTGGAAACAGATGGAACTTAAACAACATTTTCTCTCACTGCTAGCTATAATACTGTAATAACCTTAGACCCACATTAAAATTCTTTAAAAACAGGTTTTATTAGCCTCGATTGAATGAGTCGAGAACTTAGGCAATTAAAACACTCAAGCTTCCCAGGTTCCTACAAACCTTATCTTACATTTCACACTTTGTGGGAAAAATTTCAATGCTTTTGGAGTCTTGTTCAAGGATCTTAGTTTTAACATTCTAGCTCATTTGGTCCTTGTACAAGTGTTTCATTTACCCCTAGGTCTTTGTAGTTTTCCTGCTTGTTCCCTTATCAGTTTGTTAAAATACTGTAAAAAGTTTATAATTTATGACTTATGAAATCTGGACTTTGGTGAACATTTCATTTGTAGTTTAAAATTACTTGGCCCTTTGCGTATTTACCTTATTTCCTTTGATTTTCATCTTGTTCCAGGAACGCTGACATATCCCTTTGTAGGGCCAGTAAAACTCCAACAAAAGTTAATACATATAAAGATACAACTAAAACTGCAGATATAATGTACATTTCCAAAATGATCTTGAGAAATTTTTACATATGAACAGAGCAATTGAAGGCTTTCTATAGCGAGGTCTTCTATCAAAAAAATTAAAAATTAAATTTTTCTATTATTCTCTCTCATAAATGAAATGTTTGTACTTACGTTCTTCAAACATTGAAATTTGGGGCCAAATTCCAATTACTTTCTATAAGTTTTCAGCCTTTAACAACATCAATTTTCATTTCCTTGAGAGGGAAGCCTCCCAACTTTAAAAGGTTTAGTGGAAGCAAGTCTCATTGTTTTTTCTCTTTAAACAGTTTTGTTTATTAAACCAACTAAGTCCACTTTGTAGTTCATCAAAATTAATCTTTGTTCAGAAGCAATTATGCTTTTTAGGTAATTCAACTTTGCATATTAAAAAAAGTCTTCCCCGGGCTAAAAAAAAACCTTTTTAAAAGCCCTTCAAAAAGAAAATAAAAAATTTTTTTTTTGGATTTTTTTTAACAGTTTTAAAATTCTTGCTCATTTTGGGGAAAATTCTAGGGTTTTTTTGCCTTAAATCTTTTTTTTTTTTTTCCCTTTTTGTTTTTTTTATTAGGAAAAAAAAATTTTTTAAAAAAATTTTTTTTGGTTTAATTTTTTTTTGGGGGGAAAACTAAAATTTTTTCTTTTTTTTAAAATAAAAAAAAGTTCTGTCTCTTGGAAAAAAATTTATTTATTTTATTTTTTTAAATTTTTAACCCTAGCTAGGGGTACATTCCTTTTGTAGAGGGCCCCAGGGGAAAATCCAACTGTGTTTTCTTAAAAAAAAAGCTAAAAAATTTACTTTTTCCAAAATACCTGTTAGAAATTTTTCTTTGAAAAAAAAAAGGCCTCCAGGTATTTCGGTTCTTTAAGTAGAAAGAGCCTTTAAATCTTTTAAATTTTAAAATTCCCCCCAAAAAATTGGAAAATTTGAAATGGGGCTACTTTACCTAAAAATATCTTAAATTTTCATTACTTTCCAAGGGTTTTAGACCCAAAAAACGGGTCAATTGTTTTATTTTACGAGAGGTCCTCCCTGAATAAACCCCTTACAGTTGGTGCAAGTAGCAGTCTTTGGGTTTTCCCGCTCCCAAAAAGTTTTTTTTACCACCAAGTAACGTAAATCTGTACTGTTTATCCAAAAATTTTTCATCTCCCGGGGAATTTAAATCCCTTTTTAAGCAAAAATTGGAAAATTTTTTTTTACTTGGTTTCATTTTTACAGTCCATGAACACCTGTATGTCACATGGCCCCACTGGCTGCATTCAAAACATTTAACCCTAGCTCCTGGATGTGTACCTAGATTAGTGGCTTCCCCTGCTACTGGCAGATTCTGTTGGGGCAGCCTGCACTGCCCACCTTGGGTTCCTTTAGACCCATGAGCAGTACTGGGGGGGTCCCCTTCCATTTGCAAGGCTGCCCTGCTGGTCAGGTATAGGGCTCCCTTCTTCTCCAACTCATCTGAAGTACAACAATGTCTATCAGCTAACCAAATCCTCACGTCCTCAGGCAAAGTTCTAAGGGCTTGTTCCCTCACCAAAAGGTCTGCCAGACCTTCAAAAGTGGTGACCTGACATCCACTCACCAGCTATGAAAATAAGTGCTCAGTTCAGCAACATATTCACACACACTTTCATCTGCCTTGTGACTCTGCTCACAAAACTTTTTCCTATAGATTTCAGGTGTTAGCTTAAAACATTCTAAAAGACATTTTTTACAGCAGTATAATCAAAACAGATAGAGTCAGGCATTTTTGATATAAAAGTTACAGCTTTCCCCATGGAGTAAGGGGGTCAGGAACCATACCCAGAGCCTTTGGTCAACACTATACTGTTTGCATACCCTCTCCAACATATGAATGAAACTATCAAAATTATCCCCCTCTTTAAATTGCAGAAGAAATTTACTGACCTGTTGTGCTTCTGGGGTCCAGTTCCTCCCTTCCCCATTACCTCCATGACTCTAGCAAAGAGTCAGCATTTCCCTCTCATGCCTCCTCTGACGCTCCTTTTCTTCGGCTTCTATCTCCAAACACCTGGCATCCAACTCACGTCTCTTTAGCTCCAGCTGGATTTTTAAGTCCACTGCAGAAAGATTGAGCTGTCCATTCTCTGAGAATATTGTATCTCCACTGCCTGTCTGATTGTCCTCCTGGATGGTGTTTTCTGATGCAGCTGTAACCAAGGCTGCAATCAGGTCTGCCTTAGTCAGGTTTCCATGCACCAGTCCCCTAGCCTGGCACATCTCCACCAGCCGGCTCCTTGTCAGCTTTCCATACTCCTGTGTTGACATGCTTCCTGCTCACCCTGACTAACTAAGCTAACAAAAGAAATAAAACAATTGTGATCTGAACTCTGAGTATTCACTGTATGGCTGATTTAGAGTACAAAACACCTTCAAAGCTCACTGTACATAAGCTACAGGATTCACTCTGCCCACACCACTACAAGCCAATTAGTATTTGCCAACTTTTTAATATGTGATGTGGATATCCCACTGATGCCAAACACATGTGACACCCGTGCCCTGGCCCAGCAATCAAGGAGCTCACTGTACATAAGCTACAGGATTCACTCTACCCACACCACTACAAGCCAATTAGTATTTGCCAACTAATTAATATGTGATGTGGATATTCCACTGCTGCCAAACACATGTGACACCTGTGCCCTGGCCCAGCAATCAAGGAGCATCAGTCTTCACTACTAACACCAGAGAGGACATCTTATATGAGAGGAAAGGATAACAAATGCACACAGTAAAGTACAATTTCCCTTAAGAGCACACAGAGATCACAGTCAGTCCAGGGCTGGTTCCTCCCTTGCTACCCAGGTCCCCAATAAGACTCCCCACTGGAATAGCTATAGGGTCCAGATCTCAGCTAGCTGACAAGCTAAAACCTCCAGCACCTTCTCTGTCCAACCAGTGCTTCGTGTCCCTGCTCACGTAGCTGACACACACACATACCTTGAGATAAGTATTTATACAAATTCACAGACACTCCTGGGAAAGGCTGACACAGATTCTCCAGCTGTGCCCCTATACCCAGACTATATGGTAGTAATTACTGCCACCACCAGCTAATATTTATCAGTTACCCAAAGGCCCTTAAAAGGGTGTCCAATTATTACTGTGCAATGTTATTATCCAATAGTAGTGTAACTTAAGCAATCTTAAGGCTTTGGAAGGGCTTATTACAGGATCACTTATAAGCATGCAATGTACTCTAGAGCTTAATTATCTCTACATAAACCAGCCGCAGTTAAAAGATTTTAAAATATTTAATAATAAATACTAAAAACACAAGACAATACTACTACACCACAGTGCTATTAAAGAGTTCAGAGATCACACAGAAACTTAAAATAATTCCATAGTGCAGTTCTGACATAATAGAAAAACACTTAGTCTAATATTTATAGTCTTAGCTATTTCTAACTTACTTAAGACAACAGGCAGTGCTGATAAGTTGGATAGTCAGACAAAAATGCTTAATAATATCTGGTTCTTACTGTTTAAATTGAAACTGCAGTTCTGATAAAGCATTACATCATTTGTTTACACTTTCCTGGTTCCCAGGCCACACAGAAACTGCATTTACATTATTTTACACTTAGAGCAATAAAGGACATTCCACATGTAAATTCTGGTTATTAATTTTAGTCTTAAAACAATAGGCAGGATGCTTACTCCAGACTCACCGACTCCAAATTCTAACTTCAAAGGAATAGACATAAAGTAATTTTAATTTCAAAGGACCAATAAAAAATGTTTGACTTAGCTTTCTTTACAACAGATGGCAATGTTTCCACATTGTTGAAACAGCATTTCTTTACATTTAAGACACAAGCCTGTATTTTACATTATATTTACAAATGCCAGAATTATGTATAAAATTCTATTTGGCTAGGCTGGCAGCCTTCACCCTTCTCTACCAGTCTTCACAACTAGAATCATTGATTCTATTTTTTTCTGAGCAGATGCTAGACTAGCTAGAAATATTTCACAAGGACACAGGGAGGAGATGCAGACTCACACATAAAAAGAACACCACAGCCAAGAATCTGAACACCCCAAAATTCATAATGGCAGCATTTCAGTCTTTTTGTCCTTGCTCCATAAGGAACTTATTTGATTACCTTGCATCTCAAAAATGTTTACTGCGTTTACCATTTATATACCACACCAAAAGTTTATCAGCTTCTAAGTAGGTTATACGCACTTTCTTTGTACTTCTCTTTGGCTTAGCTACTGCTCCAAGTGTTTCACAAATGCCTGGTTTCAACAGTAACAGCATGGAAGTAGCAAGACATTCACATGTATCTATGTCTAAATCATTCATTCATTCATTCATTTGCAGTCTCAAAAATGTCTTTTGAGTGACTTACCTCTAATGATTCAAGTTTGGACTCGCTACCAATTGATAATGGGAATCCCTTCACTTTGTGTTCTGCATAAATCTAAAATAAATTTCTGCAATTCAGATATTCTTTGTCTAGGACTACTTCATGCTATCACACAGAAAATGTAACCTTAATTTGTGATATAAATAAGCAAGGAGATCCAGCTTTTACCAGCTGCTCAGGTTGTCCATGAGACTGTGTGAGATGGCTTTGTGTCTATGCTTTCAACTAATGTTAGTTTAGCTGCTTGGTAACGGCAGCACATTAGCAGATGTAAAAAAATACTTGGAATATGAGTGGTAACTGCATCCAGAAGTTTTCTTGGTTCTTTAAAAAATATCTATGTGGGTCTCCAACCAATGCTAAACTTCCCAATTTTTCTTACAAAAGTCTAGAATGGTCTTCAGTGAAAACTCCTTGTAAATGCAACAAGCCCAGTTTATTTTAGTACCTTCTTGTTAGCAAAAATTGCATATAGCTTCCTTTCTACAGGAAACAGCTTATTAGAATGTCCAGCTTCCTCTTGGTGATGTCTTGATTTTTCAATAAAGTACAAGTTTCTCACCTTCTCTTCATAGTATTCACCTCTAAGCATAAAACCTGTCTTGAGCCTTGGATTTTCCTAGTACTTTCAATGTCTGGAATGGCATTTTCAACAAGCAAGTAATCCTGGAATTGGGATGCATTTTGCGGAAGTGAAAAAAGGTAACAGTTTGCTGCCACTCCAACAAAGTGCCACCATTCCTGATTAATTTAATTAAAGTGACAGCATACCCATTTCACCTTGATAATTTCAGCTTGATCCACATGTATAGGTTTGGTGACAAGGCCAAAGTTGGAAGCCTATATACAATATGTCCTGTTAGAGGCCTGCGCCACTGTACCATTAAGTGCTCTCCTTTGTTACAGCATTGTTCTAGTCCTTCTTCAGCCGGTTACTTTTGTTTCTTAGTTCATATGAATGTACAAAATAGGAAGACAGTGCAGCTGTATTTAGTGTTTAATTTTAGAACTGAATGGACAGATAATTCCCAGAGAGCCATACACTGGGAACCTAAGCTGATTATCCCAGGATTGTAAGCACAGCTAGGTGATGAGTATGGAGCTGGGGCAGCATAAAGGCAACATGCTTATTAAACCAACTAACCAATGTAACACACTATCATTCAAGAAGAACATTACATATAAGACCAGCTTTCTTTGCACTTTCTCCTTAGACTTCCAACACATTAGGCAAATTTTGAACAAAAATTGGGGCATAATTTTAGAAGATCAAGCTTTATCTAAAAGGTTAGGGGAGAAACCAAAAATTACTTATAGAAGAAATTTTAATCTTAAAGTTCTTATTGAACGAAAGAAAAAGTGCCATTCTAACAGATGTAAAGGAATGTTGAAATGTGGAGCATGTCCTCAGTGTAAACACATCTTGGTGGCAAATGAAGTTAACATTAGGGGTAATATTTATAAAATTAATTATAGGTTCACCTGTGAGACCAGGAGTGTCATCTACACTGCATTATGTGACCATTGTACTGCCTTTTACATTGGAAAAACAGATAGGAAAATTAAACAACGCATTTATGAACACTGCTATGCAATAAGTAAAAAGGATATGAACAACGCTTTGGCGAAGCATACTGTAGAAACCCCGACCATCATTTTAAATTTATAGTATTACAACAGAGGCTTGTTAATATTAGAGGGGGCCCCTGCCAATTGTTGTTGGAGATCGATGAACTTAAGTGGCAAATTAAAACAACAGCACACATCTTCCCAGGTCTAAACAAATACCTTTCTATTAAATGTATTCTCAAATTGCTAGCACTGAAAAGGTGAAAAGAAATTTCAAGGGGGATTTTGGATTTGTGTCTTTAAGTTAGATCTTAGTTTTAACATTCTTAGACTCTATTTTTAGGGTCCTTATAGTATGCACATAGGTTTATTATGCCTCTAGGTATGTTTAGTATGTAGTTTTTGTCCCTTGCTTTTGTTTTGCCTTTGATTAGTTGATTGTAAAACAAATATTTAAAATGCATTTAATGTGTGTATAATTTATATAAGTTGAGTGGAAGATTACTGGAACATTTTTGAGCTTTTTAACATTTCTTTGCGATATGTAAAGTTTAGAAAAGTTGACTGCTGCTCTTGGCGTTATTTAAGTACTTTTTAAAGTACTTTTAATATTTTAAGAGTGTCATAACATAACACTTGAAATGTATATGTAGTTGTACGTTTTCTTATAAAACATAATTGATTATGCTTAAATTATTCAATTAACTTTTTCTATCTAGTTTTCAGACGCCTGTATAAAAACAGGGTCAATTGTTTTTAGTTTTATCTGAGGAAGGTGAGGTATTGGCCTTACCAAAAGCGCTCATTAAACGAAGGATTTAGTGGAACGTGCAAGCTCTCATTGTGTTTTTCTCGCTTTAAACAGTTTTGTTTATTAAACCAACTAAGTCCAGCTTCTTTGTAGTTCATCAACAATTTTGACAATACATTTGTTTCCCAGAAGCAATTAATGTGCATATCATATATAGCTGTTAATTATGTTCTGGGAAAACATTTTTGTAGGTACTTGTTTATCATTTTATAGACAGTAAGAAAGTGAGTGGTACAAGCAGAAATTCAATAGAAATTATGTATGTTAGGGTAGTGGATGCATGTGACACTCTGAATTATGACAATTAATATTAAAATAGCACTATAACATGATGCTGAAACCTGATTGGTTGCTTCACTTATAAGACATTATGGTCTTTGGCTTATAATTTCAGCTATGAAGCTTACGGCCTATACTTTTTCCTAAGGTTTGATTGCTCTAACCACAGGGTGATATTTACTACTTCCCATATATGCATCAGTAATATGTTTGAAGGAAATTAATGAATAACTTGTTTTGATTTTAAGAGGAACTTTGTTTCAGAATTTTGGAAGATGTTGTGCTGTTGCACAATATATCTATTACATGTTTTCCATGATTAATATTTATTTTTTGTATCAGGCTCCTGGATGTGACTGACCTGGAGTTATGTCCCACAGCTGTGTTTTCCACACATAAACTTTTAACTTGAGTCAGATCAGGTGTTGCCTTATATAACAGACAGAGATCAACACTAAGTAAACAGAATATTATGATGATTTCCGAAGCCTTTCAGAATAGCTCATGTTTCCATCTCAGTGATTTTTCTAGTTAAGAATTGCTGTAAATGTTAAAGTTCTTTCTGTTATATTCTTTGAAGACCAGAGAATACAGCATCATATTCACATATAATTGGTCAGATCAGTCACTGATCTCTCTTGAGTGATTAAACGTGTCCTTTAAAATTGGATGTGGTATGAAATATATATTTCTGACTCTAGTAAATTGTTGTGTACCAGTGTTTCTAGATTTTAATGGATTATATCTTTTTTTATTTGACCAGTTCGTTTTTAATAATAATTTATGTCTTTTTTTCACAATCTTACTGCAACACTTATTAGCATTAAAGATGAGCTCATTACTGATGGATCAGGTGTGTATTTTCTAGACCATCTTGGAGAACTTTGGCATAATTTATTGAAGTAAATACATTACTCTATTTGCCATCATCAGTATATGTAATCAGAACCATAAATATTAAATCATTAAAATTCACATATTAAATAACTTATGACTACAGTCAAATATTAATAATACTAATGATGTGTGTGTACAGCACTGTACTGGAGGAAAATACATTGGCTTTTGACCACATTTGAACACTGGCCTCATACCAGCAACCCAAGCATGATAGTGCATAAGCTGTTGCACGTTATTACTGCATTAGAGTTTAAACTATAACTGGATACAATGAATTCATACCTCTCAACCTCTTAGCCCAAGAAATCTGGACAGAGTTTGACATAATAAGGGGACAAAGGCCCAAAAATAGGGACATATTTATATATTTCTCTTATAAACTTAGAACGTAGTTAGAATACCAGAGTTTGTGTTAAAATGAATTTTCTAAAGGGTATGAAGTCTGAAACTCAAATGTATGTCATTATTTTTTGTGATGTCATCAATCAGGCCATTCCACTGATTTGTCAGAAAACCACAACTTTTATGAGGAACAGAGAGAAATTTTGAGACAGAAATCTGGACAGTTGAGAGGTATGAATGAATTAGTTATTACAACTAGAGGGGCAAGGCACAGAAAGACACAAATAAAACATCCTGAGACAAAACAGCTAACAAAAAGGTACTGTTTTCTTAAACGATGACTATTACATATGGTTATAATATATACATAATATATATATATATATATATATACACACACACACATATATATGCGATACATAACATGTCTATTTAAGCTTACCAGTTAGGAAATCACATCCCTCCCTTATTAGCAAATGATCAAACTGGCTTTGTGGTGGGGAGGCACACATCTGCTAAAACAGAAAGAGTATTAATGGTAACAGAGAGCAGTAGAAGGAGAACAGCCTTGTTTGGAGGCAGAGAAAGCATTCAATTGTGTAGAGTGGAAATTAGAAAGATTATGTTAAAGATGGGACTGGAGACACCTTTTTTGGATTTGGTGTTAGAAATCTGTAAGGGGACAGAAGCAAATCTGAAGACAATGGATCACCTCTTGGATTTATTCTTCAATGAAAGGAGAAGAGTCAGGGATGCTCCTCTCATCTATCCTATTTGCTGTTTATTTAGACCTTCTGTTGTTGAACTTGAGATAGTTTGATATGTGGGAATTTAGGATTGGTAGATTTGATAATAAAAGTGTCTGCTTATGCATTCAATATATTAATTTTCCTAGAGAACCCTTGGATAGACACGTCAATACTATATTTGACCATAGAATCATCTGGAAAGTTCTCTGGGTATAAAGTAAATCTAGAAACAAATGAAGGGAGTGGTGATAAGTGATAAGCACTCATTAAAAGTGAGGTTACAGTTCTTCTGCACCTGGAAACCTAGAAGTTTGATTCAGTAACTCTGAGGGAAAATCTGCTGCCAAGACTTTTGAAGATTACCTGGAAAAGATGAAAGAAGGTATTCTGAGGTTGAACATGTTACAACTTGAGTAAGATCAGAAAATCCAGCTGGTGGCCTATTTTTGTTACTCCCATGTCTATATTTAGCTCAAGCATTTACAAAATCCTTTACTATCTGTTATCAGTTGGATCCAGTTACTGTGCTCCCCATCCACTACTCTGCACGGCCATTAAGATACCTCAACAATTTCAAGCCATGTCCAGTTGGATCCAGTTACTGTGCTGTCCCAATGTCTTACTATGGCCTGTGCAGTATTTTACAACCCCCCCCATCCACTACTCTGCCTCAACAAGTCCAGTTGGATCCAGTTACTGTGCTGTCCCAATACCTTACTATGGCCTGTGCAGTGTTTTACAAAGTATGTTCTATGACATGACCCTTACTGATAATTACTCTCAGCTGTATTTTGCAATTGTACTGAATTATCTTTGGCCCCTGAGTCAGGAATGCTAGCAGCCAGAGTTCTCTCCAAGTCCAGTATTGTCTATCTCTTTCCTTCACTCACTGCTTACCTTAGCCTTCTGTCACCTGTTGTTATACAACCACTGAACACCACCCTTCCATCTGTACTACTTTACACTATTCTTTCCAGCTTCTCCTCTGTTGCATAATCATTCCTTATATTTCTCCTTCACTGCCTCTAACCTCTACTCCTATGGGCTGCTCTGCTTACTCCCCAGTGCTGTTACATTTATATCCTCACTGCCTATGAGCATTCTGCATCCTAAGTTCCATAGATATCAAAACTTCTTTGATACAATCCAAAAACATTCTAACAGGTGGAGACATTCACCTCTTCTAGATTAGATACCTCAGAATAGCACATCTTAATATAAATTAGCCAACTGCATGCTCTCCTTCAAGCCCATGCATTTTGTCTTACAGAAACTTGGCTAAAACCTATTACTCATGACCAAGAAATAATCCCACCTGGATACAATATCCTTAGATGTGACCACACTTCATCTTGTTCAAATCTGAACTCCTTGTTTCTCCCTGTGATGTAGCACTACCCTCAAATACCAATGCTGAGACCCTTACTGTTAAACTCCAAATAAATAGCTCTAAATCAATCTATATAATCTGTTCATATATCCCTCCAGGAAATAATATTACCACTCTAGAAAACATACTTAGTAGCCTATCCACCCACCTTCCTCAAGAAACAATAGTACTAGGAGATTTTAATATAGACTGGACCTTATGCAATTCTTCCAACCCTAAGACCCATATAAATCTATTTGGTTTCACTCAAATAATAAATACCCCCACTAGAATCCATAAGCCTAGTACTAATGAAACTACTCTTGACTGGATACTAATTAATAGTCACCCTGAAACTTACTTGACAGGATCTCTCCCAGATGACATTAGTGACCATATTCTAACCTACATAGTTAAGCAAAGAAATCTAGCCCCAAAACAACAATTTTATCAAAACACTTCCAATCTGAGAACTTTATCAATGAACTAAAAGCCTGCAATTGGTCATTACTAAAACTACTCAATCTGGATGAAGCTATCTCCTTCTTTAATTCTACATTCCTTCAAATTCTAAATAGCCATGCCTCTAGAGTCAGGACCAAAATAGCTACTTGGCTTACAAAACAAACCAAAGAAAGCCCAGCAGATCACCTCTACTTTAAACAGTTAAGAAATGCCGTCAAAAAAGATATAATCTTTTTATTATTTATTTATTTATTTTATTTCCAGTTTGATAACCGGGGAAGTCCACTGGGCCCGAAAGCCCGTTTTCACTGGAGGCCCGGGGAGAAAAGCTCCAATGATAATACATTACACACAAAAACACAGCAGAACAGATCTAAACTAATACACACAAAAACACACTCTGTTCTAATAGCATAATACTTTAACAATTTCCAAACAAGAATGAGGTGCATTGGGCACTATGCATAAGAAAAAGATATATTAGTGCAACTGTGAATGTTAGTAAAGTAGGAAAGGAAAGGAAATTATAGATAGAGTTTGAATGCAAGAGCAGGAATGTATGGGAGAAACGAATAAGAAGCAAAAAAGAACAGATAACTAATGTATCTTAGATAAAAAGAACTATTATTCTCATCTTCAACATTCAAACTCTAAAAATCCTCAAAAGTTTTGGTCTGGCATTAATAAACTTCTCAAACCAGGCCAGGCTAGAACTCCTTCTCCCAGTTTTATTCCCCATAACAACCCTCTGCAAATAGCAAATGTTTTTAACAACTACTTCATTGAAGCCATTCAAAAACACTATCACCCCTAACAACATACCAACAATTCTCTGCCCCCTTCATTTACAACCAGTACCAACTACCTTTATCTGCAAACTCCTTCAAAACTTAAACCCTGAATACCTTCAAATAAGCCATCACATACCCTGTTTCTATCCTTATAAACAGAACTATCTCAGAAGGCTACATCCTTCCTTATGGAAAATCTCCCATATAATCTTACACAAAGGAGGTAAATCCACTGATATCTCAATTGCTTTACTCTCCCTTTAGCTAAAATCATGGAAAAATGTATTCACCATCAACTACTTCAGCACCTTCTCCACAATAACTTGCTTGCTAATTGCCAACACGGTTTAGGCCCTTTCATAGCACTACATCTGCCCTGCTAACACTGACTGTATTAACAAGAATCAAAACAACAACTCTCTCTCATCTGCTCTATTTATCGATCTATCCATGGTTAATCATAACCTACTTATCAATGCACTAAAAGCCCAATATCTTGACCAACAAGCAATCCTTTGGTTTAAATCCTATCTTGAAAACAGAAAGCAAGCAGTACTCTGGGACAATAAACTATTTTTTCCATTTTCATTAATGATCTCCACACTGCTTTTCCTCAAACCTCCTGTATACAATATGCTGATGACTCTACACTTATCTGTACTGCCAAGTTTTCCTCCTAAAATCCCCACAGATCCACTTTACCATTACCTCTGACAATGGTACTTGTATTTCTCAGCATAACTATTGACCATAACCTCAGCAACAATACTATAAAACCATCAATAAAAACTAGGCTCCCTGTATAGAATAAAACCCTTCCTTACCCCACTAGCTAGAAATCTATTGCCCAGACTCAGCTTACTTCTACCCTGTTCTATGCATCTGCCATTTATACCAATCTATCTAAGCTTAATCTTTCCAAACTGGAAACTAGCTATAATAATAATATTACTAGATTTGCCACTCTTATAGAACCCACCACTGTCTCAACCTTCAACAACTCAGTTGGTTAGAACTACAAAACCAACTACAATACAATCAACTGCTGATTGCACAAAAAATTCTGCACCACTCTCTAATCTGATCTCCCCATACAAAATCTTACAACACTAGCTAATAAGTTACACATTGCCAGCAATATATCTAATAACAAAGCAGGAGATTCACTCTTTCCCAATGTTGTTGGTAGAATCTGGAATAAGCTTCCAAATACACTCACTTCTCTCTCATCTACACAACTCTTTAAGAAACACCTCAGACATTAC